>NC_041222.1:107245624-107264917 GCF_002837175.3 Physeter macrocephalus | reverse complement strand
GGGATCTTCCCGGACCGGGGCACGAACCCGTGTCCCCTGCATCGGCAGGCGGATTCTCAACCACTGCGCCACCAGGGAAGCCCCCAATCAGCTTTTGAACCTATCCATTGACAGTCTTTTCATTTCTACAACTTTGATTATTTTAAAATGTAAAGATGTTTTCTCATTTTGTTATTTTTTCATGTTTCAAATTTCATACTTTATTTCTTCAAGCATTTTTAAACACACATATAGTATATTCTACTTTTGATAATTACAAAATCTGAAATACTTAAGAGTTCTAGTTTTGCAGCTTACTGTTTGTCTGGGGGCTTATTTCTCTGCTGTTTATAAATTTGCATGTGCACTCGTATGTGGCAGAGAAGCCCTGTAAAACCAGGGTATATGATAATGTTCCTCTACAGAGAACACGCCAGATTCCTTTGATCGCTTTAAGGTTATTTTCCGGCTTAGAGTTGTCTTGACTCTGCTGACTGAGTACACTGAAACTCAGATTCTCAGGAGGGCAGACCCACAATTAGAAATTCTCAGAGTGACACAGAGATCAGTCTCTCCCTTCATGTTTGGCTCCTGGAATTTCCCTCCTATTGTTTTGAGCTTACTTACGATTTTGTAAAAAGATGTTTGGTGTCTCCTATCTAACATTGCCATCATTACGCACAAGAGATTTTTCACTTGATCTACACTTCCAGATTGATAGAAATGGAAGTCACATATATCTGGCTTTCTTAAAAATTGGCAACAACATTAGTTACAAGGAAAACATCACTGTTCAAAATTATACTCAAAGTATTATCGCCCCAAGGATATGACTGTATAGGTCATTTTAAAGGCACAGTACCCGAAAATTATTTATACTTGCAACATTTAGTTACTGGTGCTTTCAAAACATTTTCAGAGGAACAATGCTTTTATTTCAAATTAATTTAGAGATTTATTACCTCTGATTGGTGATGGATCCTTTTCAAGAAAAGGAAATTGTTTTGTTCTCAGAGGAAATGGCTTTCCAACATCAAACTTTGTGACCAACTTTGATACAGTATCCCAGAGATGTTCATAATCTTTCATAATGACATTTCCCAAATTCAAATGTAGCCCTACATGAGTTCAAAGTAGTAAACACTGAAAGTCATTCACACATACACAGAAACACACATTTTGACTAAATTCACAGAGCTCTGAAATACTTGTCAAACAGTGAAATTTTCTGTGAGTGCCACACTGAACCTAGAGCCAAACGGTCCCTAGTGTTGACTGTGGGACTGGAGACTTTAAAGTCTATCCTGTTTCCCTATTTGATAACTATTAACATTATAACTGTCTTAACTAACAATAACAGATGGTGAATATCTTCTTCAAGGTAATAAAAAATGTCACACATAACTTTATAATCAATAAAACAGAATATAACTATGATTTTTCAAAAATGAGAAAGTTTATAGAGGATTGCTAAATTTATTTGTAGCTAACTCATTCTAGCACTTGCAATATGTAGGAACCAACTCTTAGAGGTCAAAGAAGCTTCAATAATGCTCAATCAGTTATAGTTCTGTTAAAACGTCTTTTATTTTTCTTTGACTATGAATAAACAGCAGAAGATTTCTTCTAATAAAATTATTCAAAGAAAGAAAAATTAATTATATACAAATATATAAATCAGCTTTATCTTTGGCAAAACTTAAAATTCCCTAAATATCTAATAGTAGTACATGATTACATTAATTAGAGTAAATATTCTGAAAAATGTTCTGCATATATTTAACTGAAAAACTCACCTGTTAAAATTATCTAGAAATGCCAAGTTCCCAAAGATGTATTTTTTCCAAAAATACTTGTGGAGTAATATGAAGTTAAAAATATTTTAAAATACAACATTCACTCTGATTGCAACTAAGTATGCATAAATAAATATCTGAAAGAAAATGACTGCTATATGTTGCAAGTTTAGGAAAATAATTTTGAAGCTTTAAATCCTTTATAATGTTTATCTCTGGGTAAAGGCGTAATTATTATAACATACTAGGGTGGTACCTTGAACGCTTTCATTTTCATAGTAAAATGCTATATTCTTCAATAAAAGCTCATCACTTAAGTCGGAAAGGTGAGTTAAATTCAGATTCCAAAATTCAAAAGCGTCTATATTACTTAGGATGAAGTATTCACACCACTTTTTCTGAAATTGGAAATAAAAACCAAGTTAGTGACAATTTTTACATTAGCACGAACCTAGAATACTTCAAACATCTCAATAATCCAACTGAAAGGCAAGTGGGCTGGGCTCTTCCCATTCTTATGGATGTGAGCCCTCCCAGGCTGGGTGATAATGAATACGTCACACCTTGAAAGATTAAAGTTAAAATAAAATCAGGCTGATCAAGAATGGTTCAGCAGAGTCCTTATTCCCAGTCACAGAAATCCGTACTTGACTCTTACAACTTTTCTCCCACAGGTACGGGACTACAGAAATACTTCTGCTTTCAAATGTGCCTCTGTTCTTTCCTCAGGGTTTAATGCTTCCAATGTTACTTTCAGGTCAAAAGGGCATTTGATTGTTTAGGGGATCCTTTGCAAAGATCCCCGTCCACCTACACTCCTGGGCAGCTGTGTTCTCACCCGTCACAGGCAGAATGTCTTCAGCGGCAGCACCGAGCTCCGAGCAGGGCTGATGCGACCCAAGCAACCGCAGAGCACAAACTTGGTCATCCCTTTAATCAGCATTAGAGTTTGGGGAGTTGGGCTGAGAGGAAAAAACGGAAGCTTGGGGCTTCCCTGGTGGCGCAGTGGTTGAGAGTCCGCCTGCCGATGCAGGGGACGCGGGTTCGCGCCCCGGTCCGGGAGGACCCCACGTGCCGCGGAGCGGCTGGGCCCGTGAGCCGTGGCCGCTGAGCCTGCGCGTCCGGAGCCTGTGCTCCGCGACAGGAGAGGCCGCGACAGTGAGAGGCCCGCGTACCGCAAAACAAAAAAAAAATGTCTAAAGTGAATTAAATGGGAACTAGGAACAGAGTCTTCATAAACCTTTTAATTAGCCACAGTCTGCCTCTGCCTGACGGAACCAAAAACGCCTAGAGCAAAGCTCCCCAGAGGGACCTGGGACACAGGAAAATGCTTTCACTCGAGAGTCAGTAGCCCCCATGATACTGTGTCCACCACGTCCCAAAACCGTTTAACACGTCTGTCAGAGCAGCTGTGAGTGTTCACAAATATGACCCAGGTACGCATCGACGGACCTGTCTGCACCTGCACTGCAGTTGCTGACCCGACACCTCCGTCAGCTGCTACGGTAAATACAGCCTATGCGCCACCAGCAGAACTAGTCCAACACATCACTTCTCAGTCACCCTCAGGTCAATTCCCTCCAGGGTCTGCGCTGCATCCCCCCAGCCAAACTCCAATGGGGGCGTTTACACAGGGGTCGCCCCGTCTCAGTTGGAAGAGGGTGCCCTCCGCTCAAGATGCGGCCCCAGGTGGACAGGACTCTCCTGTGTTCTGCCCAGGCCACAGACCCAGCCCCTTGGATGGAGACTGGCTGCTCACTGGCCACGGGCTGGCTTCCACTGGGTCCCCTGGAGCTCACGTCTACCAAAAACAGCCCTGAGATGCTGAGGGACTTGCCAGGACATCTCCCACTCATCTCGCCTGCCTTCTGAGGACCCTCAAGCCCAGAGGCCCACCTCCGCCCCCTCATCAGCCAGAGGGACTCCCCTGGGGCCTGAGGACCTCAGATGCCCTCCCACCCCTGGCAGCACAGGGGCCACATCCCCATCCTCCATGCCCGGACCCCAACTGCATTTTCTAGACCCGTCCTCTGGCACACGCGGCCCCAGGTCTCCCGGTGAGGCCACCGTCTCCCAGTCTCCATGCTGCAAACAGGGGCTCTCTGCCACAGAGCCCGAAACCTCAGGGCGGACTCCATCATGCTACCCACGCCACGCAGGGGACCCTTCACTTATTCTCCAGCGGTGTCCCCTCCTCACTCACGGACACTCTATGCGAAGGGGGAGGGAGGCACGGTGGGGGCAGAAGAAGACAGTTCTCTCTTCAATAATATGTGTTATACGTGGATCAATGTACAGCAAGTCCCCTACACACGAACAAGTTCTGTTCCAAGAGCTCATTCGTCAGTCCAATTTGTTCGTAAGTCCAACAAAGTTAGCCTAGGTACCCAACTAACACAGTCGGCTATATAGTACGTACTGTCATAGGTTTATAGTACTTTTCACACAAAGAATACATAAAAAAACAAACACAGGATGGTGAAGTGCACAAACGCACAACCACCTGTAGAGGAACCATGCACAGGACAATGCACGCCAGACACATGAACTAACTTACGTGACCGGGCATGCGAACACACGTTCACGTCTTTGCAAGTCCGAAACGTGAAGGTTTGTATGTAGGGGACTTACTGTATTTTTATTTTAAAAGCCAGGAATTTGGCTTTTGTCTTTCCAATCCCCAAAGTAAGGGCACCTGCCAGTCTAGCTGGAGGCCAGGCTTATGAGGGAGAGGGAGTGCAGAAAAGAGGTTTTCACAGACATTTTTCCCCTGATAGAATTCGGGGAGTCCATAAACTTGGGTCAGAAAGTTACATTTTTATTTTTGCTAACCTGTGGCAAAATTTGTATTTTCTTCCATTGCAAACCCAGACAAAATACCGTCACTCCCAAGCAGTAGCTGGGATTGGACACCAGTAGGGACCACAGATGTTTTCATTAGAAGCACTGCAAACATATCGAGATACTGTTGACACTCACCATCCATTGAAAGTACGGTATTTGTCTGATTATCTAGCGTAGTAACAAAGAAGCACATGTGTTAGGATCTCACAAACGATACAGTTATAATATTTTGATAACGGTATTTCACCATAACTGATTTCCCTGTAACCCTAAGAATCTTATTTTAGGCATTTATATTATTCTGAGGAAGGGGCCATAGCATTCATCAGATAGCCATAGGGGCCCCAGAACAAAAAGGCTAATAAGCCCTGAATAATTCCTTTTTGTGTGGTTCTGACACACCTGTCTGCTGAGGATGTTAAAGTGAGGAAGCGGGGACCACAGTGCAGATCGCGGCCTTTCCCAATGAACAAGGACCTCCCCAGCAACCTGGCTCCATGCATGGCTTGACCACAGGATGGAGAAGAGGGGGTGTCCTCGTCACTTGCAATCCATCCTCCTACCCCGGCCCCAAAGCCTGCCTTCCATCTGTCTGCTCCATCTGGAAGCCCCTCCTCACCAAGCTCCTAGCTCTCCACGTCCCCAAATAACGATGACTTTCCTGCCTGGCGCACAGTTTCACCAGCACCACAGATAACTTCAGCCTCCAAGAAGACGATACCATCGACATTTCTTGAACGTCTTGTATCCAGTGACCCCCCCCCCCACCCCTCTGACCCAGGTCACATTCTCCCCGACATACCCAAGACTGTCATCACGAGGACCTGCTCTCCGTCCTTGCCTTGGTTTGGGCTCCCCCGTGAAGCAGACCCCGAGCCTCAACTTCAAGGAAAAGCACTAATCTGTGACTGCTCACCAGAGGCGCCCGTCAGGGGACGCAGAAGTGAGACGGGAAAGAAAAGAAAACCAATAAGGACCATGTTTTCCAACCCACGACCCCTGTGGACAACCAGAGCTTAATTCCACCGGGGAATTCTGAGAGCGTAGAGCACATTTCAGGGTTACCTGCCCCGACGTGTAAGGAAGCTGGGGTCTCCCGCACCCAGCCCTCACCTGCCGTCGGTGGGACATTACACCCCAGCATTTCAGACCCAGAAGATCAAACCTTCAGGCAGAGAATGGCAGGCATTTACAGTAAGATGGGAAGTAAAGGAGAGGGAGAGACAGGTCAGGGAACGACAGTCTGTCTGCCTGCCAAGCCCCGAAGGGGGGTTCCTCACGCCCTCCGCCGGCCCATCCTTCCAGCCCTGTGTAATGGCCATCACACTCCTTCAATGATCACATCAGGCCCCCCAGGTCAGCAGCCTCTCTGCTCTCTCCCTGCACGATAGGGTCCTCGTAGCTTGTCTCTGGTGCTTTGTTTCCTAGCCCAGCATTTGCACCACCCCCTTGCAAAGATACGAAAACCTCTTTTCCTGTCTTCTTTTCCATAAAATGGTACAAATCCACCAAGGGCGTCCTCCCCGCCTAAACGCTCTTGCTCCTTTCTGTACATATCATGCCGTCAGCTGGCCTCCTTGTGCCTGCGGCCATGTGGTTAAGACCCACCAGACACAGAAAAGTGTATGATAACACATACGGGTGCCACTCTAATTCTTTTATCAAATTCGTCAAGGGAAGCCTCCAAAGTGCCAGGCAGGACAGGGTGGCATGGCTTTCTCAGTAGAGCTTACTCTTCCTCACCTCCAGTAAATATTTCCCACGTATTTCACTGTAAGCTTCCGGGCTTGCTTCCCCGCCATGACTTTGAACGCACGACTTTGTCCCTACTTCACAGAGAAAATTCACACCAGCAAGCAGGAACTGTAAATAGACCCTACAACCTCCGTCACGGCCAGTCTGTACCATTCTTTCTTCACTCTCTCCCGTAAGAACGGCCATACCCCTCCCTCCATAAAAGGGCATCCTCCACGTCCCCTCCCTTCTCACCTGACTGTCCCTGTATTTTCATCCTATCCTCTCTTAAGTTTCCATGATCAGCATTTAGACATGCTCCATCTGTCATTTTAAAAGCACTCTTCTTAAAATTTTTATTTTATATTGGAGTCCAGTTAATTTACTATGTTGTGTTAGTTTCAGGTGTACAGCAAAGTGATTCAGTTATACATATACATATACCCACTCTTTTTTAGATTCTTTTCCTGTATACGTCATTACAGAGTATTGGGTAGAGTTCTCTGTGCTACACAGAGGTCCTTATTAGTTATCTATTTTATATAGAGTAGTGTGTGTATGTCAATCCCAATCTCCCAATTTATCCCTCCCCCCTTACACACCCTGGTAACCACAGGATTGTCTTCTATGTCTGTGAGTCAGTTTCTGTTTTGTAAATAAGTTCACTTGTATCATCTGTTTAGATTCCACATGTAAGTGATATCATATGGTATTTGTCTCTCTCTGTCTGACTTACTTCGCTCAGTATGACCATCTCTAGGTCCATCCATGTTGCCGCAAATAACATTATTTCGTTCCTTTTTATGGCTGAGTAATATTCCACTGTATATACGTGCCGCGTCTTCTTTGTCCATGCCTCTGTCGATGGACATCTAGGTTGATTCTATATCTTGGCTGTTGCGAATAGTGCTGCAAAGCACTCTCAGTGGCCCCAGGTGCCAGCTCTGCCCTTTGCCCTTCCCTTAGTCTCAGCCTCTTACGCAGAAAGTTCTCTCCACCGTTACGTCTTCCCTCCCACTCACCTCTGAATCACCGACACTGACTTTGCCCTGTGCCCTTGAACCCAGTGGACTGTGCTCAGTCCTCAAACCCCTACAGCTCTCGACACACCTGACCCTATTAGCCACGCCCACATCTGGAGACGTGGTCCCTGGCTCTCAGAACCATCCGTTCCCCTCTCTCCTCTCCGTCCATTTCAGCAGCTCCTTCCCAGCACCTCAGCCTAGGCGGGACCACTTCAGGTTGGACTTTCTCGGGTCTCTGCCCCGGGCCCTCTTATCATCCCTCTCCCAACATAATTTCACCCGCTACGTGAACATCCGTGGGCCGATGACTCCCAATCTTTACCTCCAACTAATCCCACTCTGCTGAGCTCCGAACCAGTATTGACACAGCTCACCTGGTCCCTCCCTCTGGGCACGTCCTTGGACCCTCCAACGCACCCTTTCCAAAACTGAACACACGGCGGCCTCCACCAGTGTCCTGCGGACCGTGGCACCCTCCCCGCCCCCCGGAGGCTCAAGAGAAGACTGTGCCCCGACTCCTCCCTGCCCCCACCGCTCACTCACTAAACCTGTCAACTCCACACCTCAAATCATGATCGACTGCCCACTGCTGTCCAGCCCTCTGCCCATGTCCTTGTCCCCAGCCTCAGCACCACTTACAGGCACGGAGGCGACAGTCACCTAACTGGCTTCCCGAGTCCACGTTTCACCTCCCTGATGCACCCTCTGCACTGCACCTGAGATACTTGCTTTGAAAGGCGAGTGCCACTGACCTGCTAGAGACCATCCAGCTAGCTCTCACTGTGCCTGTCACCAGGTTACGTCTCCACCCTCCTAACAGCACCTGAAGGGGCCACGGGGTCTGCCTCTGACCCGTCCCTTCCACTTTGTCCCTCTCCTGTGTTCTTTCTGGTCCAGTGACACTCGCTCACGCCATCCTCAGCACGATCACACAGGCCGCTTTACCTCCTAGAATCTGCTGTGCAGCCTCCCTGCAACCTGCTAACTCCTACTCACAGACTGCGGTTACTTAACTTCTCTTCGTTTCTCAGGAGAAGTCATCCTTTTCAGACTGAGTTCAGTCTTTTTAGCATCAGATTCTAAAGCGTCCTGCAGTTTCTATGCCGCAGGAGTAGTTTTAAAAATTCCTTATCTGTCTCCCTGCAAAATGTAGCTCCGTGAAAGTGCTGGGCGGGGTGGGTGAACACCTTCTTTTCCTGTGGTCCACACGACGCACGTGCATTAAATAAATATTTGTGGACTGGCTTCCTAACTGATTGGTTCTAAAACACTTTCCTTGAACATTCTGACTATAAATATCAAGATCCTTAAAAAATGTCCATTTAAATTGATCCACTAATCCCATTTCTGGGCATGGAGTCCCCACATTAAAGGCAAAAGCTTACACACACAGAACCCGGAGAACAGCAGCATTTATAGTACAACCAAAGCCCTCTCAATATGCCAAAATGAGGGATGAGTAGTCAGGCCATGGGACATGCATTAAAAAACAACCAGCAGCCACTACGAAATGAGCTAACCAAGAGTGTGGAAGAAAACAGAAAAATATGTGAAAAGAAAAAAATTATATATACATATATATATATATAATGCCAGTGTTGGAAACAATAACAAATAACAGAAAAGAGGTCTATGCGTTTAAAACAGAATAAACCAAAATATTAACAGTTACCCGAACTGACTTGAGTGGTGGGCCTCTGGGTAAGATTTTCTTTTGCTTCTGCTATTTTTTTAAAGTCTACAAATTTCCTCTAAATGTCCTCTAGAATGGATGAAGATAATCAACTATTACACTGATTTCTTCAACTGCGCTCAAGAACAGAACATGACCGAAGACACCTCTTATAATTGACGACACAAAATCCTGATCTTAACATAGACCAGAAGGGGAGCTATGACACACCCCCTCAGGCTGAAGACACACCAAGCTGTTGGCTTTTACCACCCAGAGTTGTGGAAACTGGGAAGTGACTTATTTAGGCCTTTACACCTTTAAAGCTGCCAAAGGGCTGCCCTTGTTCCCATACAAATCTGTTTTTGAAGGTCATTGTGGTTTTTCTACATCTAACAGTTGAAACAAAAAAACTAATCAAGAGTATACGTACCACTGTTAAGAAAGTCTGAATGTCCTTAATCCAGTGGGAAGTGATGAATCTGGTACATGCTCTCTGGGAAAGAGGTAAGTGGAGGAGAAAGGCCACGCTGAGACAGTGCAGTCTACACCAGTCTGTCACCCCCTCCAGGGTGGGACAGTCGCTCTCCATCTGCTTCAAATAAAGAAGGTGGGTCAGAGGACCGTGGCCAGGCCACCGCCCGATGCCTGGGCACCTCAGAGAAGGTGCAGCTGCACCACGTGGGCAGGAACCACATGCTCTTACGCTGTTCACTCTGCATTTTTGCAAAAGTTCTTTTCTTCACATAACACACATGTTGGGTAAGACGGACAGGGAACTGCCAGCTTAGTAGCAGTTTACATAAAGCAACTTCCTGTGTTCTTAGTGGAGCCCAGCTTCACATGAGCTGACCCAGCAGCGCATGAAGTCAGGAGCTCACAGGATTCTGCACGGCGGGGCCACACGTGCAGAATCTCTTCTCTCCCAGCCGTCCTATTTTTAAGGTTTCACGGAAAACTACCAGGGTGAGGAAACCGGTACAATCTGAAAACGTACCCAAGTGGAAATAGGGTAAAGAAGTGGGCATATTTAACCTGATGGGACAACGTTTGCAGGGCTGTCACTGGAACCAGAGTGAGGCTCAGTCAGTGTGCCTCCACAGGGCCAGACGGGGTCCAACAATGAGAAGCCCCAGAGAGACAAGTGGTTTAGTATCACTTTCGTGATCATTTAAAATGGCAGGCCTAGCCATGTCTGAGTGCATACGTGCACGTGTGCAGACACACAGGGATGGCTAGTTGGTTGGAGAACAAACTCACACCAGTCAACAGAGTCTCAATGGCCTCCGTCAGCTCTACAGAAGTTGTGGCTTTAGCGTCTGTCCAGCCAGGACAGCAGGAAGGTCCCTGCACAAGGCAGTGAACAGAGTGGAGCTTGGATAAGACAGACAGACCTGGTTTCAATCCACACTGTATTTCATCCTTGGGTTTGACGAATGTTCCCTGGACTCTCTGAACCTCAGTAAGAATCACAGCACCTCCCTTAAACTGCTGTCATGAAGATTTAACGGCACAAGGCATGTAAGACCCCGGAACATCATAAGGGGGTAAACTCTCACCAAGGGCCACTTTCTTATCTTCCTCTGGAGAGTTGGACAGCTTTGACTAAAAATGTACTAAGGGAAACATCTGTGAGTAGAACACCAACCCATCTAACAGCACAACAGATGTTTCAGTAAAATCAAATAAATAAAATTTCACTGGTGTTTCACGGTAAACTTATCATACCTGCTGGATGTTAGCTTTCTGAGCATCGGTGGTCTTCGATCTGTTTTCTAAAAAGTGATGGTATAAACTCAAAGACAAGGAGCATGAAGTAACACAAAGAACTTGCCGAATGTCAGATCCTTCCGGCCACAGTTGCTTAAGCAGAGAAATAGTTTCACATGCCTGTCACAGAAGGAAATTGTAAAATATCGTCATATTTAGAAAAATATTTTCAATCATAAGTGATCTTACTAGAAGAACTCATACAGAAGAGAAAAATAGATATGACCACACAAAACTGTAAACATTTCTGTTTAAAGGAAGAAACAAAATTCAACATGGGAAAACAATAAGTATTTCAATGAAATTATTACAAGTTTAAATATGTAAATCAATAAAACATCTAAGCGTTTAATAAGAGATGAGCAAACAATTCACAAAACACAAATATTAATAAAAGTGTTCAACCATTTTAGTAATGAAAAGGACAATTAGATAGCATATTATTACTTTCAAATTAGCAAAGTATATTTTAAGGATAATAGCACTGGAAATCATGTGACGTGTCATTTCTCTTATATTTGCAAATCAGAGTATACAAAGGCACAGAGTTACTGCAAAGCTATTTGGCAATACATATGATTATCATTATGTATGTTGATACTTTCTGATTGACTATGCAAGTTCTAGGTATGTAAGTTAGGTAAGTTATACAAAACGTGTACCAAGATTCATGCTCCAAGACGTTCATCACAAAGTTATCTGTTAAAGCCAATTTTCAAACAATTTAAATGTTCAGCATTAGAGAAATATTAGGCATCCAGTAAAAATAAAATTTGTGAATAATTTTTCTGATAATCGGAAAAAGTGGTGTATTAAAGTCTGTTATTAATATGTTTGTCTGTTAATATTATTATAGTGATATTAATTTCCTGGTTTGACAAATGTACCTTGGTTACATCAGATGTTAACACTGGGGGCGGAAGCTGGGTCAGAGGTATATGAGAATTCTGAACTATGTTTGCATTTTTTTAGTAATTAAACAATTCATTCAAATAAAAAGTTTTTTTAAAAGTTTCAGTACCTCTTCCAGCATATTTTTCCATTTTAAATTTCCAAAAAGATGTCCTAATGCTAAAACTCTACATTCCTCCAATTCTTTAATCAGGGTTTTATAAGCATTCTCAATGTTCTTTTCATTCTGCAAAAGGAAGGCAAGTCACATAAATCATCATAAATAATATATCACATTACTTTCCAACTAAAGAAAATCGTATATTGAAGATAATATTGTTACAATATATTTCTAAGTAAAAAAAAAAAAAAAAATACACTAATGTAATTACAGATCATCAACAATGCTTTTAAAGCCCGCCAAAGAGCGCTATGCTGTCTTCGCCAGATTAATTTTTGCCTAGGTCCATTTTATTTTTTAACAACCTCATGAAGGTATAATTAACATGACACAAAATCCACTCACTTTAAGGGTACAATTCAATGGCTTTTGGTAAATTTACAGAGTTGCGCAACCATTGCCATAATCTAATTTTAGAACATTTTCAATATCTCAAAAAGAAACAATTTACCCATTTAATGCACTAGATTTTATTAGAAAAAAATTCAAACAGACACAGAGAGAATAGCATAATCGCCTTCCCCAGGTAATGATCATCCAGCAACAGCCATTATCAACATGCACGGCATTTTTATACACATTTCACATAGTCCTCAAATTGATCAATGAAATCACCTCTTTAAGGTGAGTGTTCAATAAACTAGGAAATAAATTATTTTACCAGAAATAAAATCCTCCGTTAAAAAATGTTTTTCTTGAAGAAAGACTGGTAAGGAAGTTTGTAGGGACTCTTCAAACACAGATTCAGAAATTGCTCTAACAGAATAAAAAATGAAATGAACGGATTACAGGACCTCTTGTCACTATAAAAAATAATTTTTTTAATTAAAAAACACACACACACACACACACAAGGCTGTTCCTACTCACAGCAGGCAACCAGAGTTGGAAATAGTTTAATGACTAAAGTTCTAACAAAAGCAAAGTAAACTATCTTATTGAATTTTGTGACAACCATCCAGATGTCGCCAGTGCCACAAGGGGTGTGACCCTAAACTCAAAAAAGTGAAAATGTTAACTGACACAAAAAATCATTTTGATGATACATAGAATTGTCTTCACATTCTAAATTCACTATAAGTAGTGAAAATTAGACAGAAACCAAATTTATTTCTAAAATTGGTGAGCATTTTTGAACTCCCAAACGTTCAATGCAGTCATTACCAATTATACCAATACAGCAAAATAATAAGATCACAGGATTAAAATTCTAAATAGTTTGAAAATTCTATTAATGATTTAATGTTAAGAAATAATTTTATTTCAGGGACCTTCCTGGCAGTCCAGTGATTAAGACTCCATGCTTCCGATGAGGGGGCACAGGCTGGATCCCTGGTTGGGGAACCAAGATCCTATGTGCCATGCAGTACGGCCAAACTCATTTTAAAATTTTTTTAAAAATTTTATTTCATCAACTTTCCCCATTGTTTTCTCATGAAAAGCTACCATATTCACCATCATTTCACTAGTATGTGGACATGTGTCTGGACTTCCTAAGTGGAGGTGGAACCCCATGCCACACTTAAGCACAGAAGGGCTGGGGTCAGGCTGCCTCTTTTCAAATCCAGGCTGTATTACTGGATTTGGAATTGACATTGGGCAGATTATTTGTTCAAGTATCTATTTCATCATCTGCAAAACACAGAAAACACTAACACCTCCCTCACAGGGTCATTGTGAAGGTTAAATAAAATGACTCATGGGAAGTACCAAGCACTATTGTTATGACAACAACTGCCCAATAAATGACTGCATTTTTGTTTTATTATTATCATTTCTATTTTTCTATACCTCTCTGTTAAACCTATGATAATTCCCATAAAAGAGGTAGAAATAAAACTGAGTCAAGTAATGTAGAAAATTTCGTGAAATTCTAAAAGTTTGTCTTTTAAGTGCAAACTACCTTCTGGAAAAACATCTGGTTTTCGTACTTGCTCGGCATAAAGTACGCATAAAGTCGAAGGACATCGGATGCTTGGCCCGAGAAGAGCACGGCATTGACCTTCATTGCCCAGGACTGAATGATTAAAAAGTTGAAAAGGTATACTTGTAGATGGCTCAAGCTTTCATCGGAAACGATCAGAAAATATGGGTAACGGTCTTCCAAGAAAGTTTTCCACTCTTGTGAGAAGCACCCAGAAAAGTCTGTTCGAACATCAATGTTGGTATTATGCTGAAGGTGGAGAATTAATGCCATTCTCAGAGGAAGAAATTCAGGGATGTTGTTGTATGCATGCTCAGCATCCTGTGGGGTAGACAATTTTGAAATCATCATTTAGCTGTCTACTAGTTTTGTTGTTCAACACATACCGTGAAAGTCATTAAAGGAATAGGTTCCAACACAGTTGTATTCTGTTTTATGGTCAGAACATAGACCCTAGATCCTTGACTGTCATTTTGCAAATACATGCCACAAATCACAATTTGGGTTTAAATACACGTGTCCCCTTTTAACTCACACTTTCCCTTCCCATTCTAATTCTTCTCCTCTCCAATCTCACTTCAAAAAGAAAAAGGAAAGAAAAATATGTAAAAGCAAATGGTAGCTATCAATCATCCACAGGGAAAGCTGGGGTGGATCACTCTGTGGGGACAGTCCCAGGTCATCCGGAAGTAGCACCAGTTTTTATCAAAAGCCCACAATTCGTGCATTGCTTGCGGGCAGTCAGCAATGTTCAAATATCTAATGATAATATGGATCACAAAAGAACTGAATAGACATGCACCAAAACCTCCAAGAATAACACACTGGTTACCTTTAGGGATAGAATGAGGAGGACATGGTGGTATGATACATACATGTATTTGAAACTGCTAAAATTTCATTCGTTATACGCACATTCAAAAAAAAGGAAGACCAAGTATCTTCCCTTGGATGTATTTACTGCAGAGCAAATAAGAACGAAGCAACATTGGTGAGTATGATCCACCTCCTGGCTCAAACAAACCACTGTTTTGAAGACAGAGGTGGACCTACTTGGAGCTGGGAGATTAGAACCCGGAGATCAGCTCGGCCACTTCCGAGGACACCGCTCCCCCTCCTCCAGGGTCCTGTGTGTCCTCACAGGAAAGCTCCATGAGGGCATATAAAAAATAATCCTCTACAAATGACCCAATTTCATTCCTTTTTATGGCTGAATAATATTCCATTGTATATATGTACCACATCTTCTTTCTCTATTCGTCTGTGATGGACATTCATGCTGACCTGGCTATTGTAAATAGTGCTGCAATGAACACTGGAGTGCATGTTTCTTTTTGAACTGGGTCATCTGTAGAGACGAGGATGGACCTAGAGACTGTCATACAGAGTAAAGTAAGTCAGAAAGAGAAAAACAAATATCAGATGTTAACGCACATATGTGGAATCCAGAAAAATGGAACAGACGAACCGGTTTGCAAGACAGAAATAGAGACAAAGAAATAGAAACAAACGTATGGACACCAAGGGGGGAAAGGGGGGAGTGGGAAGAATTGGGAAATTGAGATTGATATATATACACTAGTATGTATAAAATAGATAACTAACGAGAACCTACTGTATAGCAGAGAGAACTCTACTTCACTTTGCTGTACAGCAGAAACTAACACAACATTGTAAAACAACTACACCCCAATAAAAATAATAATAATAATCCGCAATGTAGTCATTTCTGAATACTGGGATCATGGGTCACTTTTTTTTTCTGTTCTTCCCTTAAATTTGCTGAATTTTTATAGCTCTACTTCACTTTGAAGTAAGAAAAAAAACTACTTATAAAACAATGTCATTGTACTCTTAGTTCTCAAATCATAGAAAAGAACCCAACTGTCAGGTTACCTTGAAGAAAACGATGGCAAACTGTCCTCCTTTACCAATTAGGTCCACAAGGTAGTGTTCAACCAGGTAGAAGAAGTGCAGGCTCTGTTCAGGCCGCAAGGATTTCTCACAGACGTACGTCATCAGCAGTGAGTCTCCATCAATCAGAAAAAACTCAGACTCAACAAAATCATTGAACAGACTGTCATAACTAAAATACAAACAGTGAAAATGAAAAATTACACGAAGACGAAACCAGGCCCAAAAGGGCAGCAGCTTTATTATCATTATTACCTTCATCATCATTATCATCAATAGCTTGATTTACTGAGTAATTCTTTCATGTTGCTCTCTACACTGACTTGCCAAAGACATCGCATGCATGAGTGCCCTTCACAGGAAGAATCAGCAACACCTCCGCTCAACAGGGAAGGAAACTGAGGCTCAAAAAGAGAGCACGCTATCTAAGGCCAAAATGTGTGCTGGACTCAGGGACTGAACACCTATATCTGAATATAGACCTTCCTGCTTCATCAATCTCACCCTTTCTAAAGAAGATGTGGCACATACATGCAATGGAATATTACTCAGCCATAAAAAGAAACAAAATTGAGTTATTTGTAGTGAGGCGGATGGACCTAGAGTCTGTCATACAGGGTGAAGTAAGTCAGAAAGAGAAAAACAAATACCGTATGCTAACACATATAGATGAAATCTAAAAAAAAAAAAAAAAAAAAGTCATGAAGAACCTAGGGGCGAGACGGGAATAAAGGCACAGACCTACTAGAGAATGGACTTGAGAATATAGGGAGGGGGACGGGTAAGCGGGACAAAGTGAGAGAGTGGCATGGACATATATACACTACCAAGTGTAAAACAGATAGCTAGTGGGAAGCAGCCGCATAGCACAGGGAGATCAGCTCAGTGCTTTGTGACCACCTAGAGGGGTGGGATAGGGAGGGTGGGAGGGAGATGCAAGAAGGAGGGGATATGGGGATATACATATATGTATAGTTGATTCACTTTGTTATAAAGCAGAAACTAACACACCATTGTAAAGCAATTATACTCCAATAAAGATGTTTTTAAAAAAAACATGGAAATTGTGCATTATTTCAAGAAGATTGAATAAATGCTCTCAAATATGGGGAAAAAAAAATCTCATCCTTTCATAAAACGATGGGTCCATTGACAGCCACGGATAATAAAGCAAGAGAAGACTGTTTCCACTGACCATCAAACAGCTCTAAAAGCTCTGTGTTCAACAATCTCATATAGATATATAAAATACTATAATACTTATACGAAGATAAATGATAAATAGATTAGATATATGGATAGATGGAAGGATGGATGGATAGATAGATAGATAATAGAGAGATGGTGGATGATAGACAGATGAAAGATAGATCATCACTTTAAGGCCAATCCGATACACAGGGCATAAGATGTAGAAGTTTATATCTCTTGATTTATTACTACAACACTCACTCAGCTTTTGCCATTTGATCCAAAATCAACTGTGACATTTTCTCTAAAAGCATCAGGTACTTTTCTAAACCTAAAACAAAGAGAGAGAGAAAGAGAATGAATTATTTTCAATCAATCCTTTCTAAAAGAGCTATCATTTACAAATTACTTGAGAAAGAAAAAACAAGTCATAAAGTTAATTCTATTAAATCTGTGTAGCTTGCAGAATCATTATTTTACAATTTATAAATATTTTAAATGGAAAATTACCCATTCTTGCCACGTGCCTCCAACCTGAACTGGAAAATATTAAATATAGCAAATATCCTTCACTGTGGTACCTCTAAGTGGCAGATGCTAATGAAAACGGCAGACCTACAAAGAAAGAACAATTAGAAAGGAATTATTCCATCAACAAACAGTACTGAAGGACTACCATGTCTTAAACAAAACTTCAGGCACCGGGAATACAAGAATGAACAAAAGTCAAAACGCTGTCAGTTCACATGAAACTTAAAATTTACCAGGAAAGATAAATATCAATCAGATCATCATACAAACAATGGAACATTGCAAATGTGACAAAGTCAAAAGGTCAGTGGAAACTTCCCTAAAGAAGCAATGCTTGAGCTGAGTTCTGAAGGATAAGATGAGAATTAATTAAACAAAGGGGTGGGGTGGGTAGCACCGCAGGCAGAGAGAACCCAGAACACCTGAGCAAAAGCCTTGCGGCAGGAAAGTGTGTGGATGGTTCTAGGTCCTGAGAAGAAGCCAGCTGCGCTGGAGCGCAGAAGGCTGCAGAAACACAAACTCATGCAGAGCCTCTGATCGCCATGTTTGTCATCCTAAAATTCACTGATGGATTTTAAGCAGGTAGTAATGTGATTGACTTTGCATCTTGGAAGATGACTCTGGCTCCAGCACAGAGAATAGATGGGGTGAAGCAAAGACCCCACTAGTGAGGCGGAGAGAAAGCCACTGTTCTAGAGCAATGGTAGTAGCTGCGTGTAGTCCAGCTGGACAGTAGTTTGAGGCACATGTTAATCTTAGATACTCAGAAGGTGAGTTTGACGTGATGAGGTAATGGATCAGCTACGGATAGAGAAGAGGAGCCCCTTAGGATTCTACGTGATGCAATCGGATGGAAGGCGAGGCTGCTCCCTGGGCTGGAGACCTTGGGATGCGGCCAACGTCAGGGAAAGATCCTAAGTTCATTTGTGGTCAGCCTGGGTTCGACTTACTGTGGGATATGTCCTGTAAGTAATTAAATGTACAGGTCTGGAGATCAAACACGAGGTCTGGGCTAGACCTCCGTGTGAGAGTAATTTCAGTATTATGGTTAAGTGAGGCCACCAGTGTGGAGGAAGTCGCTTGTACAGAGAGACACAGCATCAGGAAAGACAGTATCAGATACATGAGATGAGATGGGTTAAATCACAGCATCCCAGAGGTTCACGGTGCCCTTAACGTCTCAGGACTTTTTTTTTTTTTTAATCGTACTCCTAGGACAAAATGAATACCTGATAGTTCATGTATTAAGCAGTGAGCTCCAAACAAATTAAGGCCTAACACCTTCATTTGAAAATCTAATGCACATAAACTGAAAGAGATAATACAGGTTTTGAAATTAACTAACAACGACTAATGGGACATGAGTGCATGCTGGATACTGAGAAGGTTTTCAACAACAGCTATGTTGGCAGAATAAAGCCTCCTTCATCTGACAGGTAAGGGACTCCCGGCCGTTCCCCCACCCTCACACACCCTACAGGAAGCTTTCCATGTTAAACTTTACCCCTAACTCGTTCTCACCTAAACATCACACAGAATCCACAGTCATTATGCTCAGTTCTCTCTCATGTAAAGGAGAAACATGCTAAGGAAAATAAAACCAGCCACCTATCATAATAACCACGAGTGACTATGTATAAAACATTAGAATCGCTAGACATTTAAGGGGGAAGAAAAGAAACAATAAGAAGCCAGATGAACAAACATGATTCAAGGACAGAAAAGTCCTTTAAAAACAATCCTCCAGGGCTTCCCTGGTGGCGCAGTGGTTGAGAATCCGCCTGCCGATGCAGGGGACGCGGGTCCGTGCCCCGGTCCAGGAAGATCCCACATGCCGCGGA
>NC_041222.1:107243229-107245517 GCF_002837175.3 Physeter macrocephalus | reverse complement strand
GGCCCCTGACCCGCCCCCCCCGGAGCCCGTGCTCCGCAACGGGAGAGGCCACAACAGTGAGAGGCCCGTGTACCACAAAAAAAAAAAAAAAAAAAAAATCCTCCAGTTAGAGTTCTCAGTAATGACAGTGACGTTAACTAATAAAACAATAACAGGTTGCTACAGCTAAACAAAAAAAGTAAAAGTAAATGCTCATAAAAATTTTAAATACAATTTCAGAAAAATAATTTATGCACAGAACAATGGAATGGGCATGCTGAAATGTCAAGTTGGCGATCTAGGGGTTAAAATCCAGGAAATTTCTTAGAGGAGAGAAGAGAAAATCAAAGAGATGGAAAATAGAAAAATCACGAAAATATGGAGGATAGATCAACAAGTTCTAAGTCCATTTCACAGTAATTCCAGTCTCAGATAAGTATGATTGCAAAATGGGGTGGGGATAAATTTAAAGTAATCAAAGATATAATAGTTAGCATAACATAACGATATTAGGCCAGAGTTAAAGAAAAATATCCTTTTTAAGACTGAAATTTTTTTCCAAGAACTGAGCAGAGACAATGGCAAAAGAGAAAACCATGCTTAGACACAGCTTGCGAAAACTGAAGAGCTCCAGGAATACAGAGAAAGATGGAAGCGCCACAAAGAGGTGTAAGGCAGACAGGCAGATGTGAGCAGGGAGAGCATGGGCGCTGCCAGCAAGACACTGGGCTTCTCACCCCAGTTGTGAACATACTACAGTTGAGGTAAGTTACTTTCTCTGTCTCACTTCACTCATCCACTCACTGGACAAGCATATTACTCCCCCTGGCTGTGTTTTCAAGCCATTTAAAAGTATGAACTGATGCATACAAATGGATTAAAATAGTACCTGGCACACAGATACAACACATCAAAATGAAAGCATTACTGGATGTCTTGATAAAAGAAAAGAATACTTTCAAAGTTCTGAGAGGGAAATATTTTGAACTCAGAATTCTGTATCCAAACAGCCATTCAATTCATCAGGAGGGGGAAAAGACAGTACTACTAGACATTTAAGAAGTCAGGGGCTTCCCTGGTGGCGCAGTGGTTGAGAGCCCGCCTGCCGATGCAGGGGACATGGGTTCGAGCCCTGGTCAGGGAAGATCCCACATGCTGCGGAACAGCTAAGCCTGTGCGCCACAACTACTAAAGCCCACGTGCCTAGAGCCCGTGCTCCGCAACAAGAAAAGCCACTGCAATGAGAAGCCCGCGCACCGCAACTAGAGAAAGCCCGCGCGCAGCAACGAAAACCCAACGCAGCCAATTAAAAAAAATTAATTAATTAAAAATTTACAAAAAAGAAGTCGGAAACCTCACCAACTACTCATCTTAAATGAAACTTTATTTCAAAAGATAGTACAGGGCTTCCCTGGTGGCGCAGTGGTTGCGCGTCCGCCTGCCGATGCAGGGGAACCGGGTTCGCGCCCGGGTCTGGGAAGATCCCACATGCCGCGGAGCGGCTGGTCCCGTAAGCCACGGCCGCTGAGCCTGCGCGTCCGGAGCCTGTGCTCCGCAACGGGAGGGGCCACAGCAGAGAGAGGCCCGCATACCACAAAAAAAAAAAAAAAAAAAAAAGATAGTACAGAAAATTGAAGAAAAAAGATAAAGTGGACAATCAAGAAACACTGAAATCATGTACGGTCCACAAGAATTAAAGATCCACAATAAAATTGAAGAAAAAAGATAAAGAGGACAATCAAGACACATTGAAATTATGTACGGTCCACAAGAATTAAAGGAAGCGAGGAGGAGAGAAGATGGCGGAAGAGTAAGACGCGGATATTACCTTCCTCCCCACAGATACATCTGAAATACATCTACACGTGGAACTGCTCCTCTAGAACACCCACTGAACACTGGCAGAAGACCTCAGACCTCCCAAAAGGCAAGAAACTCCCCACGTACCTGGGAAGGGCAAAATAAACAAGAATAAAGAGACAAAAGAATAGGGACGGGACCTGCCCCTCGGGGAGGGAGCTGTGAAGGAGGAAAGGTTTCCACACACCAGGAGCCCCTTCACTGGCGGAGACTGCGGGTGGGCAGAGGGGGGGCTTCGAGGCCGCGGAGGGCAAAGCGGAGAGATTCCCGCAGAGGAGCGGTGCCGACCAGCACTCACCAGCCCGAGAGGCTCGTCTGCTCACCCGCCAGGGCTGGTGGGGGCTGGGAGTTGAGGCTCAGGCTTCGGTCGGAAGCCGGGAGAGGACTGGGGTTGGCGGCGTGAACACAGCCTGAAGGGGTTAGTGTGCCACGGCTGGCCGGGAGGGAGT
>NC_041222.1:107241961-107243090 GCF_002837175.3 Physeter macrocephalus | reverse complement strand
GACCTTTTCTTCCCTCTTTGTTTCCTGGTGCGTGAGGAGAGGGGATTAAGAGTGCCGCTTAAAGGAGCTCCAGAGAAGGGCGCGAGCCGCGGCTATCAGCGCGGACCCCAGAGACGGGCATGAGACGCTAGGGCCGCTGCTGCCGCCACCAAGAAGCCTGTGTGCGAGCACAGGTCACTCTCCACACCTCCCCTCCCGGGAGCCTGTGCAGCCCGCCACTGCCAGGGTCCCGGGATCCACGGACAGCTTCCCCAGGCGAACGTGCGGCGCGCCTCAGGCTGCTGCAACGTCACGCAGGCCTCTGCAGCCGCAGGCTCGCCCCGCGTCTGTGCCCCTCCCTCCCAGCGGCCTGAGTGAGCCAGAGCCCCCGAATCAGCTGCTCCTTTAACCCCATCCTGTCTGAGCGAAGAGCAGATGCCCTCCCGCAAACCTACACACAGAGGTGGGGCCAAATCCAAAGCTGAACCCTGGGAGCTCTGCAAACAAAGAGGAGAGGGGGAGGTCTCTTCCAGCAGCCTCAGAAGCAGCGGATTATAGCTCCACAATCAACTTGAAGTGCCCTGCATCTGTGGAATACCAGAATAGACAGCAAATCATCCCAAGTTGAAGAGGTGGACTTTGGGAGCAAGATATATTATTACTTGGACTTTGGGAGCAAGATATATTATTATTTTCCCGTTTTTCTCTTTTTGTGAATGTGTATGTGTATGCTGCTGTGAGATTTTGTCTGTATAGCTTTGCTTTCACCATTTGTCCTAGGGTTCTGACCGTCCCTTTTTTTTTTGTTTAAAAATTTTTTCTTCTTAATAATTATTTTTTATTTTAATAATTTTAGTTTATCCTACATTATTTTATCTTCTTCCTTTCTTCCTTCCTCCCTCCCTCCCTCCCTTCCTTCCTTCCCTTTATATTTTTTCTCCCTTTTATTCTGAGCCCTGCGGATTAAAGGCTCTTGGCGCTCCAGCCAGGCATCAGGGCTGTGTCTCTGAGGTGGGAGAACCAACTTCAGGACACTGGTCCACAAGAGACCTCCCAGCCCCACGTAATATCAAACAGTGAAAATCTCCCAGAGATCTCGATCTCAACACCAAGACCCAGCTTCACTCAACAACCAGCAAGCTACAGTGCT
>NC_041222.1:107238606-107240740 GCF_002837175.3 Physeter macrocephalus | reverse complement strand
AAATGGTAATAGGAACATACATATTGATAATTACCTTAAATGTAAATGGATTAAATGCTCCCACCAAAAGACACAGACTGGCTGAATGGATACAAAAACGAGACCCATATATATGCTGTCTACAA
The DNA here is from genome assembly GCF_002837175.3 of Physeter macrocephalus. Classification (NCBI taxonomy): domain Eukaryota; kingdom Metazoa; phylum Chordata; class Mammalia; order Artiodactyla; family Physeteridae; genus Physeter; species Physeter macrocephalus. The sequence goes on along the minus strand of NC_041222.1, from coordinate 107,240,615 downwards.
GAGACCCACTTCAGACCTAGGGACACATACAGACTGAAAGTGAGGGGATGGAAAAAGATATTCCATGCAAATGGAAATCAGAAGAAAGCTGGAGTAGCAATTCTCATATCAGACAAAATAGACTTTAAAGTAAAAACTATTACAAGAGACAAAGAAGGACACTATATAATGATCAAGGGTTCGATCCATGAAGAAGATATAACAATTGTAAATATTTATGCACCCAACATAGGAGCACCTCAATACATAAGGCAAATACTAACAGCCATAAAAGGGGAAATCGACAGTAACACAATCATAGTAGGGGACTTTAACACCCCACTTTCACCAATGGACAGATCATCCAAAATGAAAATAAATAAGGAAACACAAGCTTTAAATGATACATTACACAAGATGGACTTAATTGATATTTATAGGACATTCCATCCAAAAACAACAGAATACACATTTTTCTCAAGTGCTCATGGAACATTCTCCAGGATAGATCATATATTGGGTCACAAATCTAGCCTTGGCAAATTTAAGAAAATTGAAATCATATCAAGTATCTTTTCTGACCACAACGCTATGAGACTAGATATCAATTACAGGAAAAGATCTGTAAAAAATACAAACACATGGAGGCTAAACAATACACTACTTAATAACGAAGTGATCACTGAAGAAATCAAAGAGGAAATCAAAAAATACTTAGAAACAAATGACAATGGAGACACGACGACCCAAAATCTATGGGATGCAGCAAAAGCAGTTCTAAGAGGAAAGTTTATAGGAATACAATCCTACCTTAAGAAACAGGAAACATCTCAAATAACCAACCTAACTTTGCACCTAAAGCAATTAAAGAAAGAAGAACAAAAAAATGTAGCAGAAGGAAAGAAAACATAAAGATCAGATCAGAAATAAATGAAAAAGAAATGAAGGAAACTATAGGAAAGATCAATAAAACTAAATGCTGGCTCTTTGAGAAGATAAACAAATTTGATAAACCATTAGCCAGACTCATCAAGAAAAAAAAGGGAGAGGACTCATATCAATAGAATTAGAAATGAAAAAAGAGAAGTAACAATGGACACTGCAGGAATACAAAAGATTATGAGAGATTACTACAAGCAACTCTATGCCAATAAAATTGACAACTTGGAATAAATGGACAAATTCTTAGAAAAGCAAAACCTGCCGAGACTGAACCAGGAAGAAATACAAAATATGAACAGACCAATCACAAGCACTGAAATTGAAACTGTGTTTAAAAATCTTGCAACAAACAAAAGCCCAGAACCACATGGCTTCACAGGTGAATTCTATCAAACTTTTAGCGAATCGCTAACACCCATGCTTCTCAAACTATTCCAAAATATAGCAGAGAGAGGAACACTCCCAAACTCATTCTACGAGGCCACCATCACCCTGATACCAAAACCAGACAAAGATGTCACAAAGAAAGAAAACTACAGGCCAATATCACTGATGAACATAGATGCAAAAATCCTCAACAAAATACTAGCAAACAGAATCCAACAGCACATTAAAAGGATCATACACCATGATCAAGTGGGGTTTATCCCAGGAATGCAAGGATTCTTCAATATACGCAAATCAATCAACATGATACACCACATCAACAAACTGAAGGAGAAAAACCATATGATCATCTCAATAGATGCAGAGAAAGCTTTTGACAAAATTCAACACCCATTTATGATAAAAACCCTGCAGAAAGTAGGCATAGAGGGAACTTTCCTCAACATAATAAAGGCCATATATGACAAAAACACAGCCAGCATTGTTCTCAATGGTGAAAAACTGAAACCATTTCCACTAAGATCAGGAACAAGACAAGGTTGCCCACTCTCACCACTCTTATTCAACATAGTTTTGGAAGTACTAGACACAGCAATCAGAGAAGAAAAAGAAATAAAAGGAATCCAAATAGGAAAAGAAGAAGTAAAGCTGTCACTGTTTGCAGATGACATGATACTATACATAGAGAATACTAAAGATGC
>NC_041222.1:107222831-107237526 GCF_002837175.3 Physeter macrocephalus | reverse complement strand
TAGGGGTAGGACGGGAATAAAACACAGACCTACTAGAGCATGGACTTGAGGATATGGGGAGGGGGAAGGGTAAGCTGTGATGAAGTGAGAGAGTGGCATGGACATATATACACTACCAAACGTAGGGTGGATAGCTAGTGGGAAGCAGCCGCATGACACAGGGAGATCATCTAGGTGCTTTGTGACCACCTAGAGGGGTGGGATAGGGAGGGTGGGAGGGAGACGCAAGACAGAAGAGATATGGGAACATATGTACACGTATAACTGATTCACTTTGTTGTAAAGCAAAAACTAACACACCATTGTAAAGCAATTATACCCCAATAAAGATGTTAAAAAAAAAAGAATTAAAGGAAGCTAAAGAAAAATAAGAGGATGCATGACACTTTGAATTTTGAGAAGTATCCATTTCAAGCAGTAGTGTTAATGATATAGAACTATGTTTCCCAGCCAAAGAAAAAGACTTCCTACAATTGTACATAATCATAATCTGTAAGTGCTGCTAACTGGTTTTCCATTTTTGAGTCAACACAGAAACAAATCACAAGAATTAAAGTCATAAAATACTAGAAATTATGACAAACACTGATAGTATGAAATTAATACAATTAGCCAAATTGGGAGGTCCATACATGGGGAGGCTTCATTTCTGTGAGGCCGGAGGTAACCCAGCTAACAAACAGAGACAAAAATGTAGAACTGAGTGGTTCCAGTTTACAGCTTCTAGTAAACTAATCGATCTCAGCATTTGTAGGTGATAACACAAGAAAAATAGAGGCAAAGAGCTGTTTCCATACAGAACTACACCAGTGTGGAAATACTCCAGCGGGGGAGGGGGGGATCTTAAACCTGAATTTGATCAAAACTCTGGTAACAAGAACTGTCATTTAGAAATTCAGAAAACAGAAGAACATGTTAAGTGTTAAAGTATGCCAAGAGGACTAGGAGAATCACTACAAGATTTTTTTTTTTTTTTTTTTTTTTTTGTGCGTACGCGGGCCTCTCACTGTTGTGGCCTCTCCCTTCGCGGAGCACAGGCTCCGGACGCGGGGCACGAACCCGCATCCCCTGCATCAGCAGGCAGACTCGCAACCACTGCGCCACCACGGAAGCCCCTCACTACAAGATTTTAAAAAAGAACAACCCACCACCAATATAAACTTTAAAACAAAAACCTCCAGCTTATTAAGAAATTAATTGCAATAGGATGAAAGAGATGGTAACAAACTTCCAAACACAGTTGTGTCAGAACCTTGTTCGGGTTCTGATTTTAAAATCTTAAATCGAAAGAAGGGGAAAAAAAGAGCAATCGTGGACTACACGTTGGAGGAGAGACAGCCAGAGCCAGAGACCACAGTCCAGGCGATGGTGGAGCACGCAAGGGGACCACTCCTGAAACATGGCCTGGAGAGGAGCTGACCCGCAGTAGGCAGGACTCGAGGGTGGCCTCTGAGACCCCAGCCTCCCCGGTGCGCCCCGCCCCCCATAACCTGTCCCCTGGGCGTGGGCAGGGCCTGTGACTTTAGTGGGACAGCGTCTCCCCCGATGGGGGTACATCTGCGAGACTATCATGCACAGGAGAAAGGAGATTCTCCTGCTGGCTCTGCAGACCTAAAGCTGAGGCTAAGCCCCTCAGCGGGGTCTCTACAGGCCAGGAGGAGCCTCCGGCCAGCAAGAAACAGGGAACTCCAACCCCAGAGCTGCAAGGAACTGGATCCTTCCAGCCAGAGGACGCCTTCATTCCAGCCGGGAGACGCAGGTCCGGGCTCAGCACCCCCTGTGCCTGGACTTCCCGTCCACCGAAACTCTAACACGGTGAATTTCGACGGACTTCAGCCACTGAAGGGGTCATCATCTGTTGCACAGCAATAGAAAACGAACGCGTACCCCTTGACCGTGAATACTTCGTTAAAAAAATAAATTCTTACAGCGCTAAGCCACTGAAATGTAGGAATCACCTGCGAGACCTTATGAAAATGCAGACTCGGATTCTGCAAGTTTGGTTTGGGTCCGAGGCTCCGCAGGGATGAGGAAGCCGCTTGGCGCTGCCCGGTCCAGGGCTCACCGGCCCTACCCGCCTCTGCCGCGCGCCTCGGTCTCCCCAGCAGCCCCAGCCCCACCCTTTCTCCGAAGAGGACCCTCAGTGCCTGCGCGCTCGTCTCCCTCCTCAGACCTCAGACCTCAGACCTCAGCGCTCCACGCCCCCGCCCCCGCCAGCGCCCACATCCCCCTTGCAACTCGGGAGCTCTGCGACGCGCCGCCCCCCCGCAGCATCCCGCATCCTTCGCCCCCGCCCCGCATCCCCCGCGCCCAGCGCCCGCACCGGGCACCTCCCCGCCCATCAGGTCAAAGACCTCGAGCCCCTGCGAGACCGCAGCGCCCCGGGACCCCCGAGACGCCCTCACACCCTTTACCCCGGACCGAACCTGGAGCCGCACCCGCAGCGTCTGAAGGGCAGCTGAGCGCTCCGCAGAGAGGCAGGAGGGCGCGGAGCGCAGGGCCGGTGTAGGGGTCGGTCGGTCGGGCGGGGCGGGGCGGGGCGGGGCGGGGGGGGGCGGGGCGGGGCCCCCGGTAGGCCAGAGGTCCCGGAGACTTTCGGTTTCCTTTCTCGTCTCCTGCGCTCAGTTTCCAGTTTCGTTTCACCGCGTTTCAGTTGTGTGAGCTCGCGGGGGGTTTGAGCGTCCTTCCGCCACAACATCCAGCAAGAGGCAGCAGAGGACTTTGGGATTTGGGCGTGAAATAGAGGGAAATGAGGCAGAGAAATCCGGGACATCTATCTAAACAAGATAAAATCAAGAAGAGGCGGAATTAGAAATAGGTGAAATGTGTCCACCTAAAAAATGTTCACAACCTAGAAGTTGAGAGTTACGTTTTACTCGGCAGGAATTTTTAGGACTTCAAGCCCAGGAGGCAGCCTCTCAAGAAACCCTGAGAAACTGCTCTGAGGAGGTGAGGGGGGCGGAGCCAAATTACATAGTTTTTGCAACGAAGGGCAGGTAGTCTGAACGTCAGGAGATTATTGTTAATTAAGGAAAACCAGATATCCCAAGGTAAGGAAACTAGTGCTTTTCTCTGTATGGGAAGATGCAAGAGTCTGGGCTCACTGAAATCATTCCTTTGATCTGCACCTCAGCTCTCCGGGGCCAGTGTTTTCACATCCTGAGTTTCCGCGTGGCTCACCGCAGGGAGTGGCTGCAGTCTGATGGCTGCTAGACGGCAGGTATTCTTTTCCTTCCTGAGTTCCCTCAGGGCTCACCGGCTCACGTTGGAGGGCTGCAGTCGCTGATGACTGTGACGTCCTTTGTTTACTGATGTGGCAGGAGATACTCCATTTCTCAAATGTAAGGTACTGTGGAGTCTGAAATTCCACCTTTATGCAAAAAGAAAAACCAAACCAGTTAACGCGTGAACTTGGAGTTTCTGTGATGAGAAGCTGAGAATTACCGTTCTGTGTCAACTATATTTGGAGCTTTCGTGGACCGAGAAACATCTTGCTGTAAAATCGAAAGCGCAACATTCTCACAGCTTTTCGGGTTTTTTTGCCGCACCACGTGGCTCGTGGGATTTTAGTTCCCCCACCAGGGGACTGAAACCCCGGCAATGAAAAGGCAGAGTCCTGACCGCTGGACGGCCGGGGAATTCCCTATTTCTCACTTCAGTCGATGTTATTCTTACGTAATTTCTGCCTGTTGATGTTTGCGGTTGCTTAGCGTGCTCACGTGCTTCATTTCACGAACTTCATGAGCGCTATAAATGTGCATGCGCCGGAATTCCAGGAAGTGGTGGGCGGGGGAATTTTAGCAACAGTGGGAAGCCAGGAGCTGCTCTGTCCGCAAGGAAAGAAGAGAGGTCCAGGCTCTCAGTGCTCCGCAGGGGAAAACAGACAGGTGGCCATCGACTGGAGAAAAGGGCAGGGGCTGAGAAGGTGCACACTTCTCACAGCCATCAGGCTTTTAGTGATTGATTATTTATTTGCAAGTTTGTGATGCGTTTGTTGTGATGATAATGAGAAAGAAAAGAAGAGAACTTGGAACTTGACACCTGACTGGTCTAAAGTGACACTCCGTTCGTGTCCCTCCTTCGCTAAGCTCTTTAAGGCACTTGCCTGGCGCCAGCTGGGCAATGCCCCTCCCTCCTCCTGCCCAAAGGTCAGTGTCCTGACTCCTGACACCCGTGAGCTCAGAGCAAAGGTATCAATACTTTGCAGGATGGACTGAAGTAAGGCTCTGGGGCTGAGGAGATGATTGGTACTTCCCCGGGGGGCTCGGAGGGTCCTTACCAGAGGGAGGTGGAAGCCACCTTCTTTCTGGCATGGTGGCCTCTCGTGGTCTACACGCACTGTCTACACCTCTCACCCTCCTCCGAGCCCTTGAGCCCCTTTATTCCAGATCTGCCTTGAAACTGCTCTGTCAGAGACCAGTGATAAGTCAGTGATTGAGAAATCCAGACAATGCTCCTCTGGCCCACGATTCACTGACTTCTCTCTCTGAAATATTTGAAAGATTTTAGCCAATCTCTCTTTTCCTAAGAGCCTCTTCTTAGGAAAGTTTCAGTTACAGTATTCTTTAGATCTATTTATTTCCCTCCCATCTCTTGGGATTAATGGAGTGATCACGTTGAACAATTGCTCAAATTAGAGCCCGGGTCCTGTTGTTGAACCTTCACTCAAATCCCAGCGAACTTGAGCTCCTAACATGGATGGAATCTAGCACCTCTGTGCTTCCATTTTCCACAGGCCAGTGTGGGCATCACCACTCCTCACCTGGATGGCTGAAACAGCTCTTCCCCGCTGGACTGCAGTCGGTCCCTCCATCCCATTTCCACCTGCTGCCAGGGTCACCAGTGAGCATGGAAAACGGAGCCTGTCCAGTACCTGTTGAACACACACCAGTGCTTCCTCATTGCTTCTGGATTAAAGCAACCTACTAGTCCTTCTTCTTTGGGACCCTCCAACCGTTTGATAGGTCTCCTTCCACCCGCGCTCGAGTCAGGGGCCACAGCCAAGTGCAGGACCCCTGTCCTGGACAGATGTGATTGACAGGTGGTTTGTCCCATGTACTCACAGCCCCGGAAGGAGCCAGCACCCCAGGCAGGGCACACAGGCCAGGACCGGGGAGCAAAGTCACCAGGTGTGACTGCAGAAGGCAGATTGGTCATAACCAGAGGGTGGGGTGACCCTGGCTCCCTTGGGAAGTCGTGATTGCTTGCTGAAATAATCGTGCTGGTGGTCAGGGAGTGACAACTCCTGGGTAAATGCAGCTGATCTGGAGGACAGAGGAACTGGCCAGGGTGGGGGGGGGTCGGGCATGGGGGTATATCTGCTCTCACCTGACAAGCCCCCCAGAGAGCTGATGTGCCCCTGGAGGAACTCAGGGATCCCTGGGAGGCTCAAAGATGTCGAGGATGTCAAGGCAGTGAAGGTTCCCCAAAATATGGCACCTCAGCACATGGAGCATCTCAGCTGGACGGCAAGAAGCAGGAAGGTCACTCCAACCACCACCTTTACATTCTTCCCTGAAATCAGGAGACACCCCTCACCCCCCATCCCCCGGGACCAGAGGACAGAGGACATCCTCATCACCAGAGAGGGGGAACACAGGGCCAAGGAGGCAGAAGGCTGTGTGAATTCACCTGGTCACTTCTCACCTTCTACTACCCCAGCCCAAAGCCCTCTGTCTTGCCGATTCTTCACATACTTATTGTTTCTTTGTCTAAAAGGTATAAAATCTTCCTGCTCTGCACGCATCCCTATGTTCATAGCAGCACTATTCACAACAGCCAAGACAAGGGAGCAACCTAAATGTCCATCAACAGATGAATGGATAAAGAAGGTGTGGTACATATATACAATGGAATATTACTCAGCCATAAAAAAAGAATAAAATAATGCCATTTGCAGCAACGTGGATGGAGCTGGAGATTATCCTACTAAGTAAAGTAAGTCAGACAGAGAAAGACAAATATCATATGATATCACTTATAAGTGGAGTTCTAAAATATGACACAAACGAACTAATTTACAAAACAGAAATAGACTCACAGACATAGAAAACAAACTTATAGTTACCAGGAGCAAAAGGGGAGGGATAAATTGGGAGATTGGGATTGACATATACACACTACTGTATATAAAATAGATAACTAATAAGGCCCTACTGTAGAGCACAGGGGACTCTACTCAATACTCTGTAGTGGCCTATATGGGCAAAGAATCTAAAAAAGAGCGGATATATGCATATGTATAACTGATTGACTTTGCTTTACGCCTGAAACTAACCCAACATTGTAAATCAACTGTATTCCAATAAAAATGTTTTTAAAATCTTTCTGCTCCAGTCACTTCTTTTGGACTTCATTCTCTTGTGAAGGGTCCCAAGTACATGGAAAAATTCAATAAAATGTGCATGCTTTTCTCCTGTTCATCTGTTTTATGTCACTTTCACACTTAGGCTCAGCCAGAGACCCGAAGAGGGCAGAGGAGGCTGGTCCGCCTCTACAGCAACATGTGGAATTTTAGGCCTTACGATACCTTGACATCCATTTAAACCTTGGTGATGACTTAGACTTTTAGGAAGCAGGACAAATGCCTCTCCAGGAAGCAAAGTGGAGCCCTGAGCAGGCGGGAGAGAGTCAGGTGGAGAGGCGGCCTCTGGGAACGTGAACGTCGGAGGTGCCCGTCCTTGTGGCCGCTGAAGGGAGTTGAGGGGTCTACGTGGCAGGGGTGGGGGAAGTGCAAGACCCAGGGGCAGGAAGTTAGCTTTATCAATGCCTGTGGCAATGGTGACACCCATCAGGGGTGGGGGGGGTGGGGGGCATGTGCTACCTTGTAACTTAGATCAGAGCTCTTTGAAGAGCCCCTTGGTCCTCTTAATTAAACAAATTAAATCAGCTGCCAGGGGCGTAGAGGGAAGGTGGCAAGGGCACTGAACCTCCTTCAAGGGCCCAGCACTGTCTTCTGAGACAGGAAATGAGTCCTCGCCGTGGGTGACATCTGGGTAACATCTGGAACTCCTAAGGGGACAAGGCACGTCCCAGTGAGGTTGTCTGGGGTTTAGCATGAGTAGAGATGTCTGTTGCCTTGCTTCATATGTGAGTATCTGCAAAGCAAAGACCCCCCCCAGCGTTCTTCACCCCAAAAGGAAGGATTCGCAGGCCCCCAGCCAGGCACGCGTGAAAATGCACAGATGGGGACCGTCGTCGTCCAGGCATCGGGGCTGGGGCAGCTGCCTAAAGGGTGGCCGGCTGTGCCGACCTCGGCCCCCCTCCTCTGCCGGGACACCGGGTTTAAGAGGCAGGAAAGCAGCCACATGGCTATGCGTTCCTTCGCACACGGTGATGGCGACTCCATCTATAAACTCTGCAAACTTCCAATTCTGTTCACTCAGTTGATCCCAAGGGGTTCCCCAGGAAGCCGAGGGGTCTGGGAGCAGGGGGGCCTCCTCCAGCTCCACGGCATCTGGCCTGGAATGAGGGCAGGGGCCATGGAGGACGTGCCCTGCTCCACGCGGGGACCTGCCGGAGGGTCCAGGTCCGGCTGCATCCTCTAGGGAGAGGCCTCGTCACAGTTCCATGCTGTGGGGCGTTGCTTTTATGAGCCAAAGCAACGAGTCCAGACAACAGAGGGTCATGGGCTCGGGGTCTGTGAGAGCCTCTGCTTCCGGGAGATCCCAGCATGTACAGTGCAGAGCTGAGGAAGGGCAGCGTTTTACGTCAGAAGCCTGTGGGTACCGTGGCCATCGTAGGTGGTCCAGACACATCAGGAGTCTTGAAAGGAGACTGTTAACGCCTCAAGAGCGGAGGAGTCTTGGAGGGCACTTACGGAGTGCATGCTGATCTCAATGTGGACGGACTTTACATCATTTTGTGCAGGGGGCCCCACTTAACATGGTCTGACTTGCAAGTTACACCATCAGTCAGATTAAATGAGTAAATGCAGATTACGTTGTCTCCAGAACCCAAATAAGAACTAAAAGCCGTCGGAGCTGTATCGACACCTTGGAGAAAGGTACTGGCTGTCGGCGATGCAGCAGCCCTCCGCTCACCAGACAGGTCTCAAGCATCTCTCCTGGTGTCCCACACTCTCTGTGGGCCAACGGCGTCCCCCCTGGGCCAGGCACTTTGTCAGAGTCCGTGTGTCCGGGATGAGCATTTTAAGTGAACAAACGGATCTCCTCAGAAGATAGGTCACCCGTGCCCCTGGAGACGGAGGGACACAGTTAAGACCACACCTGCAAAGTGTGTGCAGCAGCAAGCCTGCTGTCCCCACGGGGAGCCTGGCAGAGGTACATCGTGTCCTTCAGAGATGGGACCCTCAGACAGCAGAGAGGCTGTGCAAACAGGCACAGAACAGAACAGCTGTGCCATTTCTGTAAAACCCAGTTATGCACCGGCTGCCAACTGGATGGAGTGACAGGGGTGGGGGGGCCCAGGACATGAAGGGGATGGAATCCACTCTCAGGTTCAGAACACACCCAGGTGGGCTAGGGCCTGGAGAAGCAGTGAGGATAACCATGCCTTCATTCATTAGGTTTACGGCTCAATTCATAAAAATCATTTGTCGGGTGTAGCAAATGAATACTACATTGTTTCATTTTTTACTTTTCTTCTGATTATGCTGTGATTACTGTTTCAGGAGCTTACCTAACGTGGCTTTGTAAGGAATTTCAAGACTGACTTTTTCGGATGTAATAGATATTTTTTTTTTTTTTTTTTTTTTTGGCTGCATCGGGTGGTGTGTGGGATCTTAAGTCCCCGACCAGGGATCGAACCCGCACCCCCTGCATTGGAAGCACAGAGCCTTAACCACTGGACCGCCAGGGAAGTCCCATAATAGATTTTTTTGTTTTACCACCAAGATAGTTGCATGCTTTCTTCAGATCATAATGCCAACACCTTTTATTACCAACACAGTTCTTCTCTACTAAATTTGCTTTGGTTTGAATTGTATAATCAATCATAACATCAATATTAAATCTACAAATCATAAATAAACAGTGGAATTAATAAATTTGTATGTATCCCTATGGAAAAGTGTCAGCAATAATTTACTTACCTCCTCATCATGAAGAAGTACACAAAACATTCCAACAAAACCACAGGGTCCGGTATAAAAACTCAGATGAGCCCCCGGGTCCGCGCATTTCTGCCGCAGGCTTCCGCAACACCTGCCCCTGCGCCCGGCAGAAGAAACCTCGGGGCTGAAGGCACACCAGCTCGGAGCAAACTCCTTCCCAGAACGGCAAGCGCGGAGAAAGAGCGAGTCCAGCAGAAACAGGCGAGGGCAGACCCGGGATTTCTGTGCCAGAGCGACTGTCCTCCACGCTGGCGTTTTTTCAGCGTCTAAATCCTGCCTTGCTCCAACAGCTGGTTTCCCCCTTTGTCACATTCTTCCTTCCCTTCTGCTTTCCCGGGGGTGACGGCCGCATGGTCCAGGGCAGGCTCCTCGGGGGGCGGCCCCTGAAGCTGGGGGCAGCTGTCCCCCTGTCCCCGCCTGTCCTGCAGCAAACGCCCCCTGAGCAAGTCTGATGCTCCCCTGCCCCGAGTCTCCCTGAGGCAGAGAAAAGGCCGGCTTTAGGAGAAACAGGGGCTGTCCGTGGTGATTTCCGTCAAAGAAGTCTCGAAGCCCCTTTTAAATATCGAATTACCCTGGTAGATCTGCCTTTCCCCTCTAAAGGAGAAAAAACAAATCAAATGGCCTCATACGGTTTAGGGAAGTCTTTACTTTTTAAAATAATACCAGACCATTTCCACGTCAACCATCAGAACTTTCAGCCATGCAAAGATTCTTAAGCTTTCATTTATATTCAAACTGTAAAAACTATTGGTTTCCTTCCTGTTTTCCTTTTTTCTAATTAATGTAAACACTTCAAAAAGTCACTTTTTATGGCCCCTTCAAAATCCCCTGAGTTTGCTAAACTGTTCCATAAGTTGTATCAAAGTTGCTTCAGTTTTCTGCTACTATAAATGATGTGGAATTGTTACCTGTTTTTGAGTAAAGCTCTTCCTGTAGTTGAGATTGTGTCCTCGCAACAGACCTGGGACTGAGTGGGTCAAAAGACGTGCCATTTTGATGTCAGCCAGGCGAAGAGGATGGTTCACAGACGCAGCACACGGCCCACTGTGCTGGGATTCGACAGAGGCAAATCCACAGGCCAGGGCCACCCCTCAGCAGAGGGGCTCTGGTTTAAGGTACGAAAATCCGTTAAGTTTATTTGTAATTCTCTGAATTGAAACATACTGAATTCAGAATCTCTTGAATTGTTTATTCTCTATTTAGTACCCACACGACTTCAAAATTTTTTACTCTCATACGTTCGTCAGTCAAGAAAGGATGTTGAAAGATTAAAATGACTTTAGCTCATTGTGTGGGTAACCTTTTTGGCTTCATTTTTTTTTTTTTGATGGTTAAGTGTAATGCAAGCACACAAATTTCAGATATAAAAAGGAAAAAAAAAAAGGATTGAAAGTTTTCTTTAATCTCACCCTCCAGATAGAATAACCAGGATGCAATGTGCTTGTTTCTCTTAACAGTACATTCGGGACACCTTTTCCGTCTCACTTCTTGGTATGTTAAAAAGTACATGTTAAAAATTATTATGATAAATTAGGCAAAGAATAGGAGGAAGAATAGTTATAGTCAAGATAACCTCTGATGCCATTTTTAGAAGTAACACTGCACAGCCACCTTGGGGCCATGTCCCACTCAGCCCTGCTCAGACCTGGTCAGAGGGCACTTGCTCCCAGGTTGACTAATGTCACCCTCCAGGAAAACTTAAAATTGTGTCATTTATGTGCCAGAAAAGAGAGAGAAATAACAGACATCAGTATAGATTTACAGAGATATATATATATATACATATATTATATACATATATAATGATGATCCTACAAACACTGAAATGTACATTACTTTTATCCTAATCCTGTCCTGAATATAGTCCTGTAACCGCATACTTATTCACTCATCCTGCATCCTTTTTTCTCCCCAATTTGCGTGAGCCTAAGAACTTTCATTTTGCTGCAGGAAGTGAGTGGGCCTCCAGCTCTTTAAACTGCAATGGGGCCAGGTCAGTGGATTTCGATGAGAACAAGAAATGGATGTAGTTACTGAATATGTGTTGCTATTTTGATGTGATGTGCTTCTTGTAGGAGAAAAGATCTGTCATCGCATTCAAGCCATCATCCCATCCCTATTTTCCATAAGGAGCTGGTGTGCACACCAGCAGTCTCGAAGGGCTGCTCCCCATCCAGTCCTGTCCCTTTTCTCACAATCTTCCTGGATATTTTGCCACGCTAATTCCTCCAGACAAACCCACATCAGTGTATCAAGTTGCACACACACACACACACAAAAAAAGTGCTGTTTCAATTGAGGTTCTATAACATTTGTAGAATATGTTTATGGAGACTTGTTTATGCTACAAAATCAGTCTTCCCATAGCATTCCATTTATTCCCGTACTCTGTTCCCTCCTTTTCTTCAGAATAGGTTAAGATGTGCATTTTGTGGTTAGCGTTCCTTGGGGTTTTATCTTGTGTCGCTACGTGTTGCATCTTAGGTGTGTGTGAATAAATGTGTGTATGGCCACAACTGGACCACATACACATATGCTTTAATATAATTAATGTATTATGTTACAGTAGACCCCTTCCCTCCCCACCCCACTAAGGTATTTTTTAACTGAGAATGGATCTTAAATTGTGTCCAAAGGGTCATGAATAATCTATGGAGATAGCCACAGAGCTTTTCTCTTTTGACTTATCAATATGGAGAATTAAGTATTAGATCTTTGGGTGTTAATTAAACCAGCCTTTATCACTTGGATAAAACCCAGTTGTCCATGGTGTATTCTTCTATTACCAATCATTTTTCCAGATTTTACGTTACTATTCCAAACACCAACCTGTACTTTTCTCTCTTTATTCAACTTGATATCCATGTTATTCTTTATAAAGAAATGTTAAACATATTTTGCTTGAATTCAATAAAAAATGCCTTGAAATTAATGTTACTGGCTTTTAAGCCCAGAAGAATAAAACTTCTCTACAGCCGGGCCCTAAGAACCAAGCTGAAAATGAGATTATTTCTGCTTAAGATCATAATTACTAACTGTGCCCCAATATCCATTTATAACGTGCATGAAGAAATCTATTCTCAGTGTCAACTCTCCTTTTATTACTATTGTGATAAAATTCTATTCATTTTTGTGCACGTACAGAAATTGGCAAACATCCCAAGCAGCAGAAGCCCATGATCAAAAGACCACCCACAGGCTTAGGCTACACGTACACAGCAGATTTAACCACAGTTCATAAAATATAACTCATGAGGGACAAATCTGAAGTTCACTGCTATGTACAGATGAACATAACATGTTTAATCAAACAAGGCTTCGGGGCACTCCTGATTCTGTGACATGTGTCCATGCCACAGACAAAGTAAGAGGAAGAAGTAGGAAGACTGGCCATGGTTTGAAGGACACTTGTTCCCAGATTCACCAAATGGGCCAAAAAGTGGCTCATTAGGACAATTCTGCAAGCATTTTATGTCTCTAGTTTTATTTGTTTCCTGATCAGATTTCTCAGTTAACTATTTTTTGTGCTGCCCTATGATCCCTGTTTGCTGGTAGACCATTCCAGGAATGAAGGGGGAAGGAAAGTGTCCAGAAAGGGGGTAAGGGGACCAGCTCCTGGAGAATCAGAGGGTTTTCAGAGCTTCCTGGGCCCCCAGGGTGAGAAAAGATCAAAGAAGGATGAAGGGGCAGGTCTGCACACTCCTTTTCACACCGCTTCCATCACAGAAGCTTTGATTATTTTGCCTAGTGTTTGAACCACCAAGGTTCTCACCTCCTAAACGGAAGTTTGTATACCTGTGCACTAAAATACGCCATGTCGTTACTCAGCCTGAAACTGTAAAGTGGACAGATGGGGAATATGGAAATCGACTGACCACAGCCTGGAAGTCTCGGTGACAAAGAAACATCATGAGAGCCCTCAAGGATGGAAGTTTCCGCTTAAATACTGAGACGCTTGAATTTGCAGTTTTGAAAAGGGAGCATGTCCAGGTGCGGCCAGTGGAATAAAGGTGTGGGGGACAGCCTCCAACAAGACCACGGATGACCTTGCCCGTTGGTAGCCACGCCCCTGTGGAGCCCCCTCCCACAGTGAGCAGTGAGACTTGTGTAGCCAGGGACGCTGCAGACAGGAAGGCATGTGACCTCAAGGCCGGGTCATAAGAGACATGGGGGCTTGGACCTTGCCCTTTCTAGAGTCACTCACTCTAGGTGAATCCGGCTGCCTCAGAATCCCGAGCCCAGTCCTGCTTTCACAGGAAAGGAGCCTTGGGCAATGTCTGGACGTCAATGTCACGATACCCTGGCCCGGAATCACCAGGCTTAGACCCTACTGCATTCCCGACACACAGAAACGCTGTGAGGTGATTAACATGTATTGTTCTGAGACATGAATTTTTTCAATAATTTGCTATGAAGCAGGATGAGGAGGGGGGCAGTCCCCCTGGGTCATCTGTAAAGAGAACGGAGATGAAGATGGCTAGAGCTAGGCAGGTAGAATACCCGCGGGTGCGGAGGAAATAGACAAACAGGCTGACGTCACCCGGGCACGGGATGCACCTGGGGTGGAGAAGCAGGAACTCAACCAGAGCCCAAGTCTTAATTGAAAACATGTGGACGGAGGGTGGGCCCCTCAGTGCAGGCCTTCGAGAGAGCAGGCATTTTTATACAAAGAAGAAGAAGAAACCATGTGGAAGATGAACTAAGATCCAGTGGAGGGGTCACAGCCCCACCCTGACCTCGGTGCTGACAGAAATGGGCTCTGGGGGTAAATAAAAGTGGACCACACACCATACACCTGCGTATGCACAGGTCTCATCGGTAACATCTCCAGAACCTTCCCGTAATAACTTAAGAGCCTTGGTCAAGAATCTCTTCTAAGGAAAAGAACTTTTGTGTTCAGATTCTTATAATACTTGTTAAACAAGCATGGTTAGCTCATGTTCGTATCATTCAAGAAGAGTCACTTTTCTTTGTCTTTCTGAATAAAATCATATCTATCTTTGAGGCTTCTCAGGACCACAGCTACCTTTTTATTTCTTTTTTCTTTATTCTTCTCAAAGCTTCATCACTTCCCAGGTGTTACCCCAGGCTTTGGGAAGTGGGCCCTCCAGGGATATGAGGGCGAGGTCTCCCTCTGGTCCCTGAATCAGCACGCTCACCACCGAGATTCATGGTGACACAATGTTCTGGCCCCGTGGCCTTTAGCACGCAGAGGCCCCCAGCACTGTCACTCAGCCCCCCAGGCCACCGTGCCCTAATGCTCAGTGCCCAGGCGTCCACGGTCAGACCTCGCTCTGATGAGCCCCTGTTCTATCCTGCACGAACCCCCTAGCCCTGCGTCCCTCCAGGCTCCAAAAACCCTGCTCCCTCCTGGGCTGGGACCAGCATCTCCCCCAGAAGCACCAGCCCCCATATCCCTGTAGACAACACAACAGCGTTGTTTCCATCATACACACCAATCAATGTCTTTATGACGGTTTTCACACCGCAACTCTCAACTTTTTATTTCTTTTTTTTTTTTTTTTTTTTTTTTTTTTTTTTGGGGGACGGGGGCCTTTCAACGCTGTGGCCTCCTCCCGTTGCGGAGCAGAGGCTCCGGACGCACAGGCTCAGCGGCCATGG
>NC_041222.1:107213299-107222713 GCF_002837175.3 Physeter macrocephalus | reverse complement strand
GGCCTCTCCCGTTGCGGAGCACAGGCTCCGGACGCGCAGGCTCAGCGGCCACGGCTCACGGGCCCAGTCGCTCCACGGCATGTGGGATCCTCCCGGACCGGGGCACGAACCCGCGTCCCCTGCGTCGGCAGGCGGACTCTCAACCGCTGCGCCACCAGGGAAGCCCTCAACTTTTTATTTCTACAAAAAGGTATGAATTTTCTCCTGTGACCAAGACACAGTAAACATAACTTGGCTACTCTTCCTGGAAAGAGGAACGGGAAGCGTCCTTTCACTGCTTTGGGAATGACGCCACAACAACAGAAAAGGATGAGTCCCTAGTTTATCAATAACACGTTATGGTTCTTTTTGTCACTCTGTGCAGTGAACATTCACTGGGTTGCATTCCCATCTCCTTCTAGAAACTGCAGGGGTGTGCATCTTCCTGGTAGTGTCTTCATAGGAGACGTTAGTATGAGTGTGTGGGTGTCCTCAACACACACTTTAGGTCGGCTTGTAAAAATGAACCCTGGGACTTACAAAAGTTATTGCCTAGGTGCAGTCTGCTGCAGAGGGAAAAAATGCCTAGTGGCTCCTGCATAACTTACTATTAATACAACAATAAAATCTGTTAAAACATTTAGGTGAAGCTTGGGTCATATTGTTAGCATCCATTTATCTTAAAATGAAGAAGGAGGAGGAGGGGGAGGAAAAGAAGGGGGAAGAGGGGGAGATTATTCCTTGTCTAGTGGCACTTGTAACCACTTGTGTCCTTGCTCTCAACGACTCTTTCCATAACTAAGGTAACAACTGAGGTAACGTCGTGAAGCGGTCACAACATTTTGATTCCTATAATGTCCTCCACTTGCACTTTGCCTCAGGACACAACAGAGGTTTTTGTTTAACTTTTGATCTTGACATTTTCAAACGCCAAAGGTACAGATATTAATGTCACAGACACAACGATGTCAAGCTGTATCAAATGTTACTGTTTTTCCACATTCCCATCATTCCTCTGTTCTAGAAATACGGCACTAGTCCAAGCCTCTGTTTCCTCCCCCAACCCAGCTCCCAGAAACCTCTTTCCGGGCCTCACCCTTTCCGTCCGCTGTGTCCATGGCCCTGGTCCTGGAGACCGTCTCATACTCCAGAGAACAAGGCGCCAGTCTTCTGCGAGGGTGACGGGTGGTGTGCAGGACGTGGAAACGGGCGGCAGTTCTGACTGTTCGGTTGGGGCTCTTTCAGCCAATGCCCTGTCTCAGCACCGGCCTCACCAAACTTGCCAGTTAGAATGAGCTTCAGGAAGAGGCCAGCTGCCTCCAATTCCAGCCTTTCTGCGACTCTGAACAATCACTGCTTCCCACGGGCACCTCCTCCTCCAGCCACTTACTTTCCAGTTTAATTGGACCAATGATCTTTCTATTAACCATTTCCCAGCCATTTTGTCCATTTCTGGAGTCTTCTACTGCCTTCTCTCCCAATTTTTATCCTTTTGGGTTTTTACTATTATCTTAAGGGTTTTAGTAAGAAGCAGACATAAGCGCATTTTTTTTTTTTTACCAGCAAGAGGGGTTTCTCCTCCCTATAAGCAGTGAAACAGCCCACGAATGTATCTATTGATATTTTCAAGAAGGACCGAGTATAAAGGACCAGCGTTGCCTGTAAAGTTTCAGAGGAGCCCTTCCTAAGTGGTCCACCATGAGAAAAAATTTCTTTAGGTAAGAACCTGCATCGACTAGAACAATATTATCCAGACGACGGAGGACTAGGCACTTCATTTCCAAATTTACTGCACCAGGAAGTTTTGCGTGATTATTTTTTGCCACTTATATCTGGCTCCGCTGCCCGACCTTGGGACAGAACTTTTTGTGTTTTGTTATTTGGAAGTTCAAAATATTAGAATATGTTATAATGAGATGCTACAGAATAAGTAATGAGACGGTTGTGAGACACTTTTTTTTTACAGCTGTAAAAGGGTTCATATTGTCTTGAACAGTATTCGTTCAACATTTATTTATTACTTCAACAAATATTTGCTGGATGGTCAGGATGTGCTAAGCCTTGGGCTGAGAGCTCGGCATTGCAATGTGTGGAAGATTCAGGCCCTGTGTGTGTGTTCATGTCTATTTAATCCCACGATGGACAATGTCCTCAACACACACAAAGTCATATCATAATTTTTAATTAACAAATTGAAGTGAGAGACCAGTGGGGCTCTCCACTCCATTTGACAGGTGGCTTAATTTTTAAATAGTTCCTGGATATTTTAGGATAATCTGCCATGTGACTAAGTTAAATGCACAGAGCAGAAGATTATAGTTAGAAGAGCCTTCTTTAGGAGTGTGGCTTTTTCTCCTTACACTGACACATGGAACATTTAATTGATTAAGAATACATTTAAAAGACAGGTGAGGATTTCCAGTCACAAGGTCAGAGAGTAGAGGAACATGTGTAAACCCCATGTTTATTAGATCCATAAATATAGTTCTCTCTACTCTACGTGCTTTTAATTTCTAAGAACCCAGCCCTTGGAGCTGGCTTCTGGAATCCCTGGCCAGGGCCGTCTGGGGAAACATGAGTTCAGTTACCAAATATAGTTGAGTGGAGGAAGAGGACAGATGGGGTCTGAGCCCATAGCTGCCTCAAAGTGACCACGGACCAAGCAGTGTGTCATGAATAAACAAGGCCACCTTCACTCCCCCAGAAAAGAAGAAACGCTCCTCTGAAATCCATCACCTTTTGGGAGTCTTCAAAGTAACCAAGGATTGAAAAGGTCTGTAAAATATATCTTAATATACTAACTAGTAAAACAACATTTTTAAAGCTCTTTATTAAAAGCTAAAAATACAATAGTAGTTTGCTAGAAGATGTAACACTGTTTAGAAGATGTCTTGATTTTTCTTTTACTTGGAGAGGAAAAGTAATGGGAATTTTGCAGTCGTTCCAAAAACAGAAAGTACATGAGATTTACCTGCAGGGTTTTATTTCTACCTATGCTGTCAGAGAGCTGCCTTTTCTCTTATAATCTTAAAACTAAATTGGGGCTATTAATTCCAAAAGGATTAAATGAACTGATGGAGCCACATTTGTCAAGATCACGTCTGTGTTTTGTTTTATAGAAAATAAGAATGCAGCTAACTCAAACCTTGCCTATACTTAAGCTAAATACCCATGGGTTAAAATGATATACTTTCGGTTTTAGTAACATTTTTAAGTTGTTAATTACACTTTCAAAGAACTTTTTAAATGAGTTGAGAGTAAAGGCAGACATTTTAAATCCTAACTATGCATGAAGTTTGCATATTTTTTTAAAAGATAAAACTTACTAAGGGAAACTATGGTCCAAATTTAAAACTTACAGTATAATTCTATATCACATGGCTGTAAGTTACACATGAAATTGTCTTGAATCCAATAGATGGGGCTGATACAGAATGAATTCAGGCTCATGTTACTTTTTCAACATTTGCTAAAAATACTAATTACCTTCTAGTATGAGTAATGTGTCGACATCCGGAGCCCATTGCCTGACAATATAACACTGACCAAGTCCGTTCAGTCATGAATGTGCAGAAACTACACCCTTATTACAGAATAGATACACTTTCCAATAGACTTTTTCCTCAAAGACAGAACTTGAATGCTCACCCCTGTTATCCAGATTTTAAAAGTCAGAGTCTATTTGACAAATTATTGCTAACAGTAGACAAGGCCTAAGAGATTTATCAAGGCAATACGTATGCTGTGACTATATGATTACATATACCCAGAATACAAATCTGTCCTTCTGCATTCCTGTGTCCGATATGGATTAGGTGCCCCATGTCAGTTCTCTGTCTGAGCTGCTGTTTGTTGCTAAAACTGAAAATTAAAAGGGTCATAGCATACTTTACAATAGAATAGGGATCTGGATTACACGGGACAATTACAATCACTTTGATTTCTTTACCTCATTTTTTTTAAACGCAGAGGGTAGCACTAGTCAAGTTTCAAAATAAATCTGACACGTTCTTTAAGAGATACCACCTGAAATCTCCAAGAGTCTACACTTTGCTCATGTGTGTGTGTGTGTGTGTGTGTGTGTGTGTGTGTGTGTGTAAGACATCAAAGGGAATTGTGTTCAATGCATAAAATGTACTACGCAGTAAATTTCTTTGTATGAATGAATTCCCCTTTTGTCTTCCTCAAATAAAAACCTAGATAGTACTCGTAAACTTTTTTACAAAATACATTTAGAAGTTTAGCAGATCATATTCTATTTTCAAGGCAGCAAATTTAACATTAACATTAAACATTTAATTATACATGTTTGCAAGTAATCTTATTTTCCAGAGTTATTTATGTTTAAATGTAATACATGTAAGGGTCAATGTATTCTGAACAAATAAAAACAAATAACTTTTGCTCATCTGTGTTTTAATTTTTGGCACATAATATTGTATAGGACTATAACCAAAGCATATCAAGCTTGAGGATCTATTTAAAACTCTAACATAAATGAAAGCAAGCTTTTTTACATGGGGAAGAAAACACATGTTTTTCTAATCCACAGTTGCACATTCTACTACAAAAGCATATGTCTCATAGAATGACTAATTTTATCAATTTTTAAGGACTCATATCCCTTGCAACAAATATATGTCAGAGAAAAGATATTAAAGTCAATAGGGAGGGAGGGAAGGAAGGAAGGAAGGATTTAAAAATGATGATTAAAGAAGACAATTTAGGTGATACAAACACACTTTGTTGAAACCTTCATGAAGTGGACAGTCTCTTTTGGAAAAGCCTCACCATGAAGAGGAAGGCAGGAAGCTTTTATAGGATAAAGAACAAGGGAGAGAGAAATAGAAAGTACTTGATTGGCTGGGGCTGCAGACTCACCTTTCTGGGGTGAGATGGAGGAAGGAGGTAAGTAAGGAAACCAATGCTGGTCTGGCTTGGGGCTCGCTGACCGGATGCATGAGTTTCTGCTCAAGCAGAGTGTTCATAGGGACACAAAAGTTCCCTAAGCTTCAGGTTGCTGACATGGCTCCCAGGCAGGAGCAGCTCCATCTTGGACCTAAAAAGTTATTTCAACAGAAGGAAGAAATTTCATCTAGGAATTGCATGTGCTTCCAGAACAAGGAAAAAAGAAGTTTTAAAGCTTTTTCATAGTTTGAGTTTTATTTTAAAATATTTTTAGTCTTGAATCTTTGTACCTATAGTTTTTATTACTTTTAGTAATTGTTTAAATATGAAAATAAACAGAAATCAAAATGCTAAATTCAATATTAAAATCACTCAGAATTTCCACTTTTTTTCCCAAAGACTGTGAAAACAGCAACCAAAGATTCCCCTAACCACCCATCCTCAACCCACCGCAGACGTAATCAGCACCCACTGCTTGATGCACCATCTTCCAATCTTCCTCCTGTATTTATCTCTAACTGTATACACATTTTAAATGCCTAGTGAAACGTTGCTACCCCTGTCTGGACTCTCTAAAGCAACTGGACCATGTGGTTTGGGATACTGAGTGATCCTTGGTGCTTGTCAGTCTTTTTCTAACATCAAAGATTTTTCCTTTCAAAATTGTAGTAGCTCATCAAAGTCTCTGCAAAGGATTCCATAAACTATGGCAAAAGTCCTCCCCTTGTTTAAATTATTCAAGTAAATACCCATAACACACCCACTGTGAAAAGACAACGTGGCAGTGCCATGCCAATTTCAACCATGTCTACCATTTCCTGGTTCAACTTTGGCCAAACAATTGAATGTTCTTATGCTGTAGGCTGGGTTATCAAAATAATCAAAAGAAAAACAGTGTTCACCGCATCTATTATTCTCAGGATCCAATGCTTTACTACAGATCTTCCTGAGCTCGTGATGGGGCTCCCTCCTGGCAGACCTATCGCACGTTGAAAAAGGACTGAATACACCTCACTTACCTACCGAACGTCACAGCTTAGCCCAGCCCACCTTTGTTACCAACCAGGGCTCTTGGCCTCCTTAATCAAGAGAAATTGATAAGAGGCCGGACGAGAAATTCAGGCAAGGCTTTAAGGGGGCCCCTGCTGCAACAGGGGAAGCGAAACAAGAAACAGGTGCCCTTGCTTTTGCTCATTGAGGCGGGGCAGGACGGGTCCTTATATGGAGTGAGGGTACGGGGTGTGTCCAGGGGTGGGGATAGAGGCGGGGCTTAGGTGTTTTGCCCACCCCTTTGGTGGTGGTGTGTGCAGGGTACATGTGCAGTACCCTGCTTTTGCTCCCAACACCCTGCACTTGCTCTGGGCTCTTCAGAAGTGGCAGTTGGGTTTTTGGTGGTTTTGTATCTTTTGTCCAGAATTTGCCCCAGCTGCACGTGCACGCAGTTATTTTTAGTCCCTTACAGTTTCCTTGTATTTTATTGCTTGAGGAGAGGTGTACTCAGGTGCAAGCACTGCAGCAAAGGGTCCTAGGTCCCAGCCTGTCTCACCTTCAAGGTGCCCAGAACACTTCCATCAGCCTGCAGTTGGGTGAAATCATCTAACACAAAGCCTGTTTTCTAATAAAATGTTGACTCTTCCATGTAATTGACTGAATACCGTAATGACAGTGAAAGCAGAGTGGTTGTCTGGGTCCAGAGGGTTGTAAGTACATCAGTTGTTTACCCTCGTGATCGCGGAGCTGGCTGGGCACTGCGGCCACTGCCCAGCATCTCGAGAGAGGATCAGACTGCACATCACTGGCCTGGGAAAAGATAAAAGCTCAAAATTCCAAGTACGGATTCTACCGAAGGCCTATCGCTTTCACATCATCGTAAAGTGGATTCGTCCAACCATCGCAAGTCGGATCATCTTTATAGGAAAGCCTGCAGCTCAAAACTTGGAAATCAAGCTTTCGTCATTTGCAGCTGAATTATTCTTCCTCCTAGACTCTGCTGCTTCTCATGAGGTGCCCTGTCTTCCCCAACCTCCTCTCAAGTCGGGAAATTTTTTTACATTTCAACAGCCTATGTTCCTTGCCACTGGGGCCGGTGCAGGGGGTGTCCCACAAGTATTTTCTGACCGACAAAATAGAAGGTTGTCCTGGATAGCACAGATCTTGTTTTCAGGTAATTATCCTCCAAAGTCAGCTACTCTAAAAACAAATGTTATTCATAATTTAAAAATTTGTCTATTTTTTTCTATTATTTGTATATTCATATATGTATGTGACTCATATAGATTTATATGTCTATTACATATTCAGGAGCTCAAAAATAAATGTTTTCCCAAATACCAAGATCATAATGCCAAGACAATTTAAGATGATAAAATTGCTTATGCAGAATGTGTGATATATGAAATATTAAATGTTCGGTGAAAACTTACACGCTCTATATTTCATAGTGGAACATGGGTCCAACAGAATTCAGATAATGTGAACTCAGGGAGAAGTTGAGAACCGTAAAGTTAACAATGAGAAATAATCTATCAACTAAATGGCATAAAATTCCTTGAGAATGGATAAAATATGCACAGGGATGTAACGACGTAGGTGACCATGGGAGCTGACATCTGATAGAAAAATTTCCTTGGGATACGCCAGACGCTGATAGCTCTGCTGAAGGTTCAGGGTGGACGGGCAGCTATAACGCCTCCCAGTATTTGCAGACCCTCCCAAGCCTGTGCTTCACCACGTTTGCTAATGCCTGAGGGTCTGACATCATCACCTGCTGGAGGGGTCTGCCTTCAGAGAACCCCCAGGGCACCCGCAGCTGCTCCACTGCACAGTCCCAGAGTCTGAGGCACTGCCGGCCTGAAGTGTCCTCCTGCTGTCACCGTCAGCCCCTCCCACCCACAGTGAGCTGTCCAGAAGTGCTACGGTCTACGGACACCGCTGGGAGTCCGCAAGCATCCGTCCATCCCGTCCCATCCCACTTGTACCCTAACAACTCTGAAAGATGATCTGAGGGATAAAAGCACAGTACAGTTTCCCAAAATCAACTAACAAAAGATTTGAGACCAAGCCAAGTATAAGAGAATCAGAACCTGACATTTCCTTGGTTTCCTACTTTTGTCTTTTTTCCTGTTAAAATGGCAGCTTCTTAGCGCAGAGAAGCCCATCTTCCTCACGGCTGTGTCCCCAGCCTGCAGAAGAGGCGCCTAGCGCCTAGCCGGCCCTCAACGAATCGATGCTGATGAATGCGACAACAGAGAACGGAAGCCAGAAACACGATTTGTATTGGGTTGGCCAAAAAGTTGGTTACAAGAAAAACCTGAATGAACTTTTGGGCCAACCCAATATTTCTATGACTCAGAATTTAACCCTGAGCTCGCCGGTATTCACGCGTCAAAGAGTGTCAACATTTAGAGAATCCCCGACGTCTAATAGCAGGGATGCCAGAAAACCAATGTTGTTCTGGTTCTGAATTTTTTCATGACAAACGTTCTTTGATGGTAATGAAAACACAAAATACAAATCACTGTCTACTTTTTTTTTTTAACGTGGTGTCAGAACTACCACCATTTTGTACTGGTACAAGGACATGTAATGTGTATTTTATGTGTATTCATTAACAGCTATGAACATGCAGCACTGATTACTTTATCAAGTTCTTCTCAGAAAGCAGAGCCCCGGCGATGAGTGACCATTGAAAAGACAGGTGACAAAGCTGGACAAAGCGCGGAACAATTCCTCACCGAAGAGAGCCCGTCCCAGGGAGGTGCTACGGGGCCTGGGGCTGAGAGTGAGTGGAGGGGACAGGAGGGGCCTCCAGGACAGGAGGGGACAAAATACCTGCACAGTGTCCTGTGCCTGCTGTGGCTGTGTGGCTCCCTCCCTAATTCCCACCCAGGGCTCAAAACTGGTTCAAACACTAGGTGTGGTTTTCTCCTTCACCTGCCACGATCGTGACCCAGACACTGCCAGGCGTCCAGCACGGAAAGGCTGTCAGGCAACACCTGCTTTCCTGGCCTTCACAGGGTTCTTAACTCATCCTTATAGTTCAATAAAATGAATGTTACAACAAAATACCTGCAGAGTGTCATGTTCAAAAGAAGGAGTGAATTGTATTGACTGGAGGATCACAGAAACTACCAACAGGAAGTGAAATTAAGTAGTTTTCAAGGATGAGCTGGAGTTGGAAAAACAGGACAGACGGGAAAGGTGAAAGAAACCACGTGTGCAAAGCTCAGGGACGTGAAAGAAGACGACGTTCCGAGCGGGGAGTAGATGGCTGGGCGTGGGCGCAGCACCTGTCAGAGTGACCGTGGGGGACGAGGCCCGAGACTTCACATCTCGCTGACCGTCCAGGGGCGCACAGGTAACCTGCCTGCCCCGTTTGGACCTTATTAACCGGGGGACCACTGGCAAAAAAGCAGCAAAGGAGGGCTTCCCTGGTGGCGCAGTGGTTGAGAGTCCGCCTGCCGATGCAGGGGATGCGGGTTCGTGCCCCGGTCCGGGAGGATCCCACGTGCCGCGGAGCGGCTGAGC
>NC_041222.1:107197406-107213289 GCF_002837175.3 Physeter macrocephalus | reverse complement strand
GGAAGATCCCACGTGCCGCGGAGCGGCTGGGCCCGTGGGCCATGGCCGCTGAGCCTGCGCGTCCGGAGCCTGTGCTCCGCAGCGGGAGAGGCCACAGCAGTGAGAGGCCCGCGTACAGCAAAAAAAAAAAAAAAAAAAGTAGCAAAGGAATGGCACCGCCAAATTCGTAAGTGTGATTTCTCCCACCATCCGATCTCCTATTTTAACAGGAATTATCATGTTCCTCCTTGTCTTCGGGTCATTCTTGACTGTTGCCTAATCCCTCTTCCTGGATTGTAAAATGGTTACAGAAGAGACCATGCCTGGCTCATCTTCGCCCTCCTGGAAGCTTCCCTTGCGCACAGTAAGTGGAATTCATGGTTAATTTATCAAAAATTCCGGTAAAGGAAGAGTGACTAAACTGGAGAGGCCATTTCTGCACATGAAGAAACTGGACCCGCAGGAATCCAAAGAAAACAGAAAATAGTTGCAGCT
Source organism: Physeter macrocephalus (assembly GCF_002837175.3). Classification (NCBI taxonomy): domain Eukaryota; kingdom Metazoa; phylum Chordata; class Mammalia; order Artiodactyla; family Physeteridae; genus Physeter; species Physeter macrocephalus. The sequence goes on along the minus strand of NC_041222.1, from coordinate 107,212,815 downwards.
TACGGGAGTTTCAGGGGAAACGACAACTAAACCAAACTAACAAGGAAGCGATGAAGGAGACGCAGAGGAGAAGAGGAAATTTCCAGGCAATTCGACTTCCTTCAGAAAAGAGGACGGAGGCAGGGGGCAAAGATTTATAGACGTGGGAGCACACTTTATGCCTCACACTTTCCAATCGTCAACCCTGCTTGAGCAAGTGGACACTGACCTCACCCCCTCTTCACTCCTTTTCACACATTAGTTCTTTTTTAGTGTGTTGCATTTTCTTTTCTTTTTCTCATAAAGTCGCTTTATTTAGATTCCAAACAAACCAAAGTAGACAGGAGGGATGACCCCGAGTCAAGCCGTCCACTCGCGAGGCGGGACCCCGAGTCTCTGGCTGCGGCCCACGCGGGGCCCTGGGCCTCGAGAACGGCGGCCTCCCTGGAGGCGGAGGCGGAGGAGCCGTGGGCTGGGGGACCCCGGGCCGCGCGGCGCCCGGAGGTGGTGGCGGCGGCAGACAGGCGGGTGGCTGAGGTAAGATGCGGTGTCAGGGCTCCTCGGTGCCCGAGTCCGGCGAGTCGTCCCGGAAGCAGCGGCCGGCCTCGGCCTCGCCGTCCTCGTGGAAGAGCTCTGCGTCCCCGGGGGCGCCGGGGTCCCGGCCTTCACGCAGGACCCGGCCGGAGTGGTGGGCACCTGCATGCCGCCGCGCTCCGCGTGCACCATGGCCCCCGGGACCTGCTTCCGGAGGCTGTCCGTGCACGCGCGACCCCAGCCTTTGCTCTCTTCCCGCTTCCCGCGCGGCACGGAGGCGCCCCCGTGGGCGGGGAGAGGTGGTGGGTCCGAGGGGGCGGGGACGGCGCTCAGGAGCAGCGTCCTGACGTTCTGGGCGGGGCTCCGCCGCTCTGAGGGGGTCATGGGCTGGGGTGGGCGGAGGACGGAGATGCACACGTCCCAATCCGGTAGGTGTCGGGGTGCCACGTTTGGTCAGGGACTAACAGGCCGGTGGTCGTCGATGGGGCTCTCGAGGCGCCTTGAAGTAGCCGCCCTCGTGGTAGGTGTCGGGGCCTAAGATGGCCACCGCCCAGGTAGACAGGCGGCCCTCGTCCGCCGCGCTCAGCGGGGCGCCCTCCACCGGCTCCTGCTGCAGCCCCTTGAGCTCCAGCAGAAGCGCCTCCTGCGAGCTGGGCACCGGCGGCCCGGCCACGGCGGCGGCGGGCGGGGGCCGGGGGCGCGTGGGAGCCTCGGGACGTCTGCGGCCCGTGGCCCCCGGGCGCTCCACTAGCTCTGCGCGCTGCAGGTGTGTTGCATTTTCTGTATGGCTCTCACCAGCACGGAATTGCCAGAAGCGCTGTGTGAAATAACGCATGAAGTCTCAGAGCGATAACGGAAATGTTTGCAGTTGTATCTTTTTGATTACGAGCTTTTAATGTGAAGGCTGAATAACAAGGAAATCTCTGAGGCATAATTTTCTGGTGAGTTCGGGCCACGTGGAAACGTCCCCTTTCATCCACGTTATGAGCGCTTTCCCGAGCCCACGTGCGTGTTCTAGCGGCAATGTCGGGGTTGCAGATTAAACCCGGACCATATATACCTTCCTGCTATTGTTTTCTTTTTCACTGTGCAAGTGGTTTCTAAGCTACACCTAATCCGGACAAGTGGATCCTGACAGATGGTGCCTCTTTAAAACGAAAATATAAATTAATAGGTGATTTAATCTGCCTCCAGCAAACACTCCCTATTAAAAAAAAAAGAATTTAAAGTTGTTTCACCATTCAGAAGTGTGCTCTCTAGCTTCCTCAGTGCTTTTAGTGAGCTTTTAAAATCTATTATGTTATTTTCACTTTGCACTAAATATCCTTAATAGCAGAACTCTGATTTCTGACCCACGTTTCCTTAGTCGGAGCCATTGCTGGGACCTCAGCTGTGAAACGATAATATGATGGTAGGGAAGCATATGGTGAAGGCGTGGGCCCTGGGGTCGTCGTCGGGGCTCTTGTTCTCACATCCTCTGGCTCAGTTTTCCCCTTTCTAAACTGGGGCCGCCAGTTGTGAGGGTTTTAAGTGAAATAATCTGCAGAGCGCTGTCGGCACAGTGCCTCCTCATGCTGAGTGGTCTGGGGTTATCCGCCCATTTGTGGGGAAGTTTGCCAACCCCTGGTCTAGAGCGCACCTGTCCCTCTGCACCTGAAATTCAGTAAGCGATTTCAACTCTGCCTTGACTTAACTAGTGAATGAATGAATGTGAATACACATGTCTGGACACCAGGAAAAGAAAAGGTTTCCAAAATTTCACCGAAAACTAAAAACCAATGAATATTGGAATCAAAATGCATTTCGTGGTTTAGGGTGCCATAAGCAGAGTCAGATTTGCTTAAAATATCAACAAACTCCTGTTTTCATAACATCAGTGAAATTAGAGCTGTAAGGGGGGTGGGGGGGGGAAGGGGGCCCAAGAGGCAGAGGCCCTGGTCCATTCACAGCGCCCATGGCAGGCATGGCCCTCCTGAGTTATTTAATGATGCTTAGTGAGATGACTAGTATTCACTCACAGGGCAAATACCAAATTAAAATGATAAACACAGGTATGCTTGACGTTTCTTCCAATTTATAGGGGAAAATGACTTAAAAAGCCTATTTGTCACCCCAATCGCTCCTACTAACTGCAGTTGTGTCTCCTGTCCTTCAGAGCTGGTGTCCAGGCCCCCGCCTTCCTGTCCAAAGCAGACAGAGTGCATGAGCACCTCTCGACTTATGTCCGACATGTCCTCGCGTGACTCCTACGGCTCCCTGTCGGACGTGGCGGAAGATGGCGAGCACACAGACTTCTTGCCGGGGCTGTCGGCCTTCCTCAGCCAGGAGGAGATAAACAAGAGTCTGGACCTGGCGCGCAGAGCCATAGCCAACTCAGAGACGGAGGACTGCGACTCGGAAAGGGAGGACTCACAGATTTTCAGCCCCTCTCCTGGGAGCCTCTGGGGGTCGCCTCCCCCTCAGGAGGCCAGGCCGGGTGACCATGCGACCCCGGGGACGCCTGGCGCCCACAGGCCTGCACCTGTCCCGCCGCTGCCAGCAGAGCGAGCCGAGCGCATCTCCTCGCCCGCGTCCAGGAGGAGGCCCGGCGTCCCGCCCCTGCTGGCCCGGCCCAGCTACATCCGGAGCCTCCGCAGGGCAGGGCAACACGGTGCCAAAGCCGCCGGCGCCGGTGCCAAGCCCAGAGCCGCGCACGGGGGCAGGGCCGGGCCCCAGAGCGCGCTGTGCAACAAGGCGGCCACCCTCATCGAGGAGCTGACGGCCATCTTCAGAGAAACCTCCAAGCCGAGAACCAGGAACCCCAACGGGGAGTCCTCATCCCCGGACAGCGGGTACCTGTCCCCGAGGAACCAGCTGTCAGCCCCGATGAGCGCCTCGGCCAGCCGGAGCCCCACCGGGGACCAGCAGGAGGTGGAAGCCAGGGCCGAGCCCCTGGAGCCCGGGCATCACCCGGGCTGCACCCGGGACGTGGTGCAGCCCAGCCGGAGCCCCTCTCCCCCGGCCGCCCGCCACCTGCTGGCCGCTCCCCGGTTCATCCAGAAGCTGCGGAGCCAAGAGGTGGCGGAAGGAAGTCGGGTGTACCTCGAGTGCAGAGTCGCCGGGAACCCACCTCCTCGGGTCAGGTACGACTCTTTGGTTGTGGAGATGCTATGAGATGATGCGCGTGGACTTTTGGTTTTACTTTAGTGTGAAACAGGAGATTTCTGTTACCCAGCAAGGCCTGGCTCCCGGAAGCGCATAGAAGCCAATATTATGGCCCCGGCTTTTTTTTTTTTTTTTTTTTTTTTAACTCTTTAAGGCTGCGCTGGGTCTTAGTTGCTGCATGCGGACTTCCCTGGTGGTCCAGTGGGTAAACCTCCGCGCTCCCAATGCAGGGGACCCGGTTGGATCCCTGGTGGGGGAACTAGATCCCACATGCCTAAACTAAGATGGGTGGCCCTGGCTTTTGTGAAAAGAAAAAGCTTCATTGTGAGGTCGGCCAGCAAGGAGACAGGAGGCCCGGCTCAAATCCATCTCCCGACCCAGGGATCAGGGCGGAATTTAAGGGTTGAGGGAATTTCAGGCTTGGAAGCGGCCTTGCTAATCAGTCCAGGAAAGCTCCTCGTGCTGTTGGGCTCATCCTGGAGACGCCTGTTCCCGTCTTGCACATGCGCGGGGCTGTCTCTGTAAAATAACTTCAGGTTTGCGCAATGAACGTACTTGAGGAGGCAAACGAGTTTAAGCTGGGCGATGTTTTACCTGCGTCTCCTTTGTGCGTTCCTCAGTCTGGAGGGAAGTAGGGGCGAGGACCCGGCTAGCTGCTTTTGGCTGATGAGGGGCGTGGATCTTTATAAGAGGAGTGAAATTGCTTCGCACTTACTTGTAAGCATTCCCGAGTCCCGCCTTGAACTCTGAAGTCTCGGGCAGTCATCCTGCGAGTGGGGGAGAGGACTTTTTAAATATACAAGATGGAGAACGAGGACAAATTTGATGAGTAAAGAGGGTTTAGCCCTGAGATACACAGGACTGCGACTTCGGGAATCCGTGAAAACATGTTATTGATTGAATTTGGATTGAATTTGGATTCATGTAGGCCTGGTCCAGACTCTTGGGTAGAAACAGGCTACTGTCGAGATATCATTGTCTTCTCGTCACAGCCAGGGGAGTCTTAGCTGTTCTGTTTCCTTCTGAAAAGTGATTTAAGGTTTCTGGGAGTAGGAGACCCAAGGCTTGACCCTTTTTAGCTTAACTGGAGGATATGTAACCAGAAGGACGTCATAGGAGCCGTTCCACACGGGCTTCACTGGTCCTCAGGCTGTTGGTTTGTCCAGGTTCAAGGAGGACCCAGTCCCTGGGCTTGTGCAATGCGGGGGGACGTCCGTGGGAAACATTAACGGACTAGATGCTGTTTATGTGTAGAAGATAGGACACCGCTGAGAGACTGTACACATTTTATCAAATCTAATTGTGTTACCACATGAGACCTTAAGGGAGGTCTCCCAGAGAACATCGCATAAGGGCTCAATTGAAGCTTGCTTCTAGGGGCCGCCCTGACCCTCAGCAGGGCAGCTGGTAAGACCTTATCCCAAGTCACGTTGGTTTCCTGGCCTATTTTGGTGACTGTCTCTTTCAAGGAACGATTCATCGTTTCAGTCCTCCCCGTAGACTGAGGTCTCCAGGAAGCATGAGATTCCATCGTGTTCCGAGGGCCCCAGACACCTTTGAGTCACGTTGGCTGTGAAAGCTCCTCTGTTGTCACTTTGAATTGAAAGACGTGACCCAAAACGAGAGATCATTTCTTCGAGGAAGGCCTTTGTTACCTAGGAAGCATTCTCTGTCCGGCGTGGAGAAGCTTTGCCCCATTCTGTGCAGGGGTGTCACCAACACCAGCAGATAGCTACAGTGTTCCCTGATTCCTGGCCTAACAGTGAAGTCTGTTTGCCAGGCATCCCCTGCTTCTGTCCCTCGGGTTTGCACCCCTCTTATCATCAGGGGTGGCCCAGTTTTAGGATTGTTTCCAGTGCAGATCAGGGCAATTTTGTATTACCTTTTGGATGGTCGTTTGCATTTATAGACCAACAGTAAACTTGTGCAGCCCTCCCATCACGGGTACCTTGGTGTTGGTGAGTAATAGTTCCTTGCATCACATGCTTATGTATAAGCTCATTATAAATCCAGCCTCTAGGGTTGTTCAGTCCTGATCACCGTCTAAGTGTCGGGAGTCAGCATGAAACCCCCATGCGTCTGCTTTCTCGAGATCCATTTCCAGATCTGAGGCTTAAACAGGGACAGGTCCACACTTAGAATGAGTGCTGAAGCCTTAGGATCTGGGTTTTTGGTTCTGGCTGCCTGTTTTGCTGTCTGCTCAGCCTAATTTCCGTTAGTTATATAACGAGCAGTCTTTGGGTGGCCCAGGCAATGTCCTATGGCTACTTATTCCAGCATCTATACATATAAATATGTGTGTATACATATATATATATATATATATAAAACAGCATCTAATAAGGCTGGTATCTCCTCTGCATGTTGAATTTCTTTCCTCCTGATGTCAGTAGACCAGTCTTTCCAGGTGGCCCCGTGTGCATGTAGGACAGAGCAGGCAAACTTGGAATCGGTATAGATAGTCACCTTTTCCTTAGCTCCAAGGCTCAGGGGTCTGTGCGGGCTGTGAGCTCGGCCTTCTGGGCAGACAGACCTGGACGGGGGCTTCTGCTTCCAGGGCTTCCTGATGAGCTACAACCGTACACCCGGCCTTTCCAAGCCCCGCCGCGTCCGTGAAGCTGCTCGCGTCCGTGAATATTTCCATTTCCAGGTTTTCTAAAGGCCGATCAGTCAGGTTGTATTCAGCTATTTGTATACAATCGTGAGCAGGCTCTCCTGTCGTCCTGGGGAGCAGAGAGGCTGGCTTTAGAGTGGATATCACCTGTAATGTGACATTTGGGGTGTCAAGTGGTGTGGCTTGGTATTTGCCCAGCCTCCCCGAAGTAAGCCTACATCCGCCGTTTCGTTCAAGTAAAGGTAGCACACTGAGCGGGCATGCACAGTGGCAGGCTGGCTCAGGGTACATTTTTCAGCCTCCTGTGAAAGGTCATAGGTTGCAGCCACAGCCCAGAGGCAAACTGGCCATACTTGACGTACACGCCCGATTGTTGGACTCAAGAAAAGTAAACTACTGGCCTTCTGGAGGTACCTAAACACTGAGTCAGCGTTCCAAGACTCACGCCCTGTCTTTCAGACACAAAATGCCTGGGTGACCGAGTACCTGGCTGTGAAAAGCTTCTCCTTGATGGTGTGGAACTCATTATGGCATCTCCGAGTCCAGGTTAATGGCTTATGGTCATTTCCTTTAAGAGCCTCATATTGTCTCAAAGTTCAAAGTTAGGAATCCAAATACGACAAAACCCAGCAATTCCTAAGAATCCTCAAGAATGCCTTCTGGTAGTAGCTACAGTCACCATAACTAATGCTTCTCTTCCATCTGGCAATAAGTTTCTTTGTCTTTTTGATACCTCAAATCCTAAATATTTTAGAGTTGGTTGAGAAATTTGTGCTTTTCCCTGGCAGTATTTTGGTCTTAACGCTTCCTTAGTTCTTCGAGCAGTTAGTATACCATCCACATATTGGAGTAAGACTCCCTCATTTAATTGGAGATCCCTTCAATCGCGGCCAAGGCTTCCCCGAAGATGGTGGGGTCCTGCTTCAATCCTTGTGGGAGTCCCATCCAGCAGTATCGTGGTTTTACGTCAGACTCTGGATCGTCCCATCAAAGGCAAACCCCTGGGTCTCAGGACTTAGGGGTATGCAGTAAAAGGCAACCTTTAACTCCAGAACTGTAAACCAGCAAAAGTCTCCGGATAAAGTTGTAAGTAAAGTATAAAGATTTTGGTATCAGCAGATGTATATCCTCTACAGTTTGGTTAACAGCCCTCCAATCCTGTATAAAAGTCATTGCTGGTCCCGGGTTTTTGAACCGACAGGATGGGAGTGTTATATGAGGATGGACAAGGTCAGAATAATTGGTATTTAAGAAAGGTGGTCGTCAGAGGCTTTATGCCTTCTTTCAAATGCCTCTTTAAATGCTTGTTGCTTCACATTTGGAGCCTTGGCCTTGGGACGGAGTTTTACTACTCCGAGGTAAGCCGTCTTGTCTCTTCCTGACCTCCCATCAGCCCAAACATCCACTCTTACCTTTTGCGGAATTTCTTCAGGGGCTTCTGGGGGAGGCTTGGTCTCCCGATCGTAATGGGGCAGAGGCTTGATGTGGGAGTGCATTTAATTTTCCCTAAAAGGGAACAGGGCATTTGAGCAGTTACAGCTGGGTGTTCCAGATCCATATCAGTGTATCATCTGTAAGCCTCAAAAACCCCCTCAAGGAAGGTGGATGGGTTCTCCTGGGGTCCTTGCTGTACTTCCTGGATCTTATTCAAGCTCTGTTGTTTGGGGGCTCCTGTTGAAGTCTGGTTATTAAACATTCCTTATGATGACTCAGGCCTGCTCAGTTCCCTTGGGTCTTTCGGGTCCCATCATCCTGGTTGAGCTCCAGCTGTGGCCTGTGCCGCCCGAGTCCTGATTGGATGATTTGGTTGTGATTCAGGGAAACTTTCAGCTTCCTGGCAGCTTTCTCTAATACCATCCTATGCTCTTCCGCAGTAGGGTATTCATGAGGGCCTGTATGTCAGCCCAGTTAGGGTGATGAGTAGCAAAACGGATGTAAAGGGATTCTCCATTTTCTGAGGATCATCTCAGTAAGATGGCTTATTGTTTCTCCAGTTGTATAAATCCAAGGCTGATACAGGAGAATCCCCTGGGTTGGCCTTGGTCATCTGAGCCTGCTGGGACCTGTCTTAATGGAAATGCCCTGCCTGAGGTAGAGTGTTCCCTGGGCCAAACTGAATACCCTGGTGGGTATGGAGAGGAAAGAGTGTTCCTTTGTGACCATCCGGTATGGGCAGTACAGAGCCAGACCAGCAGCCCTTAGGAGGGCTGGTAGGACCCTCTGCACTGACTACAGGCAGACCTCCTTCATAAGACAGGGAGACCACAAGAGGGGCTGACGGAGGGACTGGAGGTACTAGGTCAAGATCACGGTTAGGCTTTGACCCAATTGCAACAGGCTTCTTCTGAGGTTCTTCCCCCTGACCCACAATTTTACATCTCTTCTGCAAATTCTTATTCTGATGTAAAGACATAAATGACCGTGCAATGGGATTTCGTCCCAGTTTTCCTCTCTCTAACAAAACAAGTCGGATTATAAGATAGTATCATAGTTCAAAGACCCATTCTCTGGCCATTTCCCCCTGATTCCAGCTGATACTGCGGGGCCAGGCAGTGTTACAGAGAAAATCATTTTCTTCTTTTCCATCGGCTCACAGCTAAACATTGACCAGTTTTGAAGAATACATCCCAAAGGACTACAGTCAGGTATACTATTAATGTTCCTCATTTGAAAGGTTTCTCTCAGGATGACCAGAGCAAAATGACAGCAGGGAGGTGTTTTGGGTAGAAATGCCTTTGACCCAGGCGTGGGGTGTGTTCTTCTGGGGCGGGCTCCTGTGAAGCCACCGCACATCATGGGGGAAAACCCCCGGCACGTCCATGAGGCAGGGTTTCCAGTCAGGGAGCAATGTCTTCCATCTCCTGAGTCGGGGACGTTCGTTAAATCAGGCTTAATAAAGTTTTGCTACAGTCATCCAAGGGCCTCCCCCTATTGGCCAATCCTAACAAATTCAACAGACTTAGACCAGCCTGGACAGACAAAGAAATCCAAGACTCTGGGACTTTAACCCAGGGTTCAAGACTCTAACCTGAACTACTTTTAAAACATTTTATTGGAGGATAGTTGATTTACAATGTTGTGTTAGTTTCAAGTATACAGCAAAGTGACTCAGTTATACATCTACATATATTCATTCTTTATCAGATACTTTTCCCATATAGGTTATTACAGACTACTGAGTAGAGTTCCCTGTGCTCTACAGTAGGTCTTTGTCGGTTATCTATTCTATATATAGTAGTGTGTATATGTCAGTCCCAATCTCCTAATTTATCCCTCCCCCACCCACATTTCCCCTTTGGTAACCATAAGTTTGTTTTTGAAATCTGTGAGTTTATTTCTATTTTGTAAATAAGTTCATTTGTATCATTTTTAAAAATTAGATTCCACATATGAGTGATATCACGTGATATTTGTCTTTCTCTGAGTTACTTCACTTAGTATAATAATCTCTAGGTCTATCCATGTTGCTGGAAATGGTATAATAATCTTAGTATAATATAGTATAATAATCTCTACGTCTTAGTATAATAAGACTTAATAATAATAATAATTAGTATAATAATTATACTTAGTACAATAATCTCTAGGTCTATCCATGTTGCTGGAAATGGGTGTTGCTGCATTATTTTGTTCTTTTTATGGTTGAGTAATATATACAATTCCATTGTATATATGTACCATGTCTTCTTTATCCGTTCCTCTGTTGATGGACATTTAGGTTGCTTCCTTGTCTTGGCTATTGTAAATAGTGCTGCAATGAACATTGAGGCGCAAGTATCTTTTTGAATTATGGTTTTCTCTGGATATATGCCCAGGAATGGGTTTGCTGAGTCATATGGTAGTTCTATTTTTACTTTTTTAAGGAACCTCCAAACTGTTCTCCATAGTGGCTGTATCAATTTACATTCCCACCAACAGTGCAAGAGGGTTTCCTTGTCTCCACACCCTCTCCAGCATTTATTGTTTGTAGGCTTTTTTTTTCCGTTTGTAGACTTTTTGATGATGGCCATTCTAACCGCTGTGAGGTGATACCTCATTGTAGTTTTGATTTGCATTTCTCTGATAATTAGTGATGTTGAGCATCCTTTCATGTGCTTTTTGGCCATTTGTATGTCTTCTTTGGAGAAATGTCTATTTAGATCTTCTGCCCATCTTTTGACTGGGTTGTTTTTTTGACATAGAGCTCCATGAGCTGTTTGTATATTTTGGAGATTAATTCCTTGGTGTTTGCTTCATTTGGAAATATTTTCTCCCATTCTGTGGGTTGTCTTTTCGTTTTGTGTATGGTTTCCTTTGCTGTGCAAAAGCTTTTAAGTTTAATTAGGTCCCATTTGTTTATTTTTGTTTTTATTTTCATTACTCTAGAGGTGGATCAAAAAAGGTACTGCTGTGATTTATGTCTAACCTGAACTTTTGAGGACCTTTTATATTTCCCCCCAGGATGGGATTCTAACCCATGATCCTGATGAGGTTTTTAGACAATTTAGGCACAGGCATGTTTTAACAAGGTTACTCACCCAAAAGACATCTGATCCAGGAGCACTTTCTTTTGTCAAAGGTGGAAGTAGCCTGAGGAGCCTAGAGTCCCATGGTGGGAAAGCGAGAACCTGAAACCCCACCCTCCGGACACAGGCAGTCTAGGTGGCCACTCAGGATCCGTGGTGAAGGCCCACACACCCCAGGGGCTTCAGAGCCACGGACAGTTGGTCCCAAGACATGGGTCCCTTCATGGTCACCGAAAATTGTTACCGAGCAAGGGCTGGCTGCTGGACACACACAGGAGTCCATACAGCGGCCCCGGCTTTTGAGGAGAAAAGGTGCGTTATTGTGAGGTCCACCAGCAGGGAGACAGGAGGCGCGGCTCAAATCTGTCTCCCTGGTCCAGGAATCAGGGCAGAATTTAAGGGGTTCAGGGAATTTCAGACTTGGAAGCTGACTTGCTAATCAGTTGGTGTCAGCTCCTTGTGCCGGGAGCCTGGTTTTCCTCATTGAAGGATGTCTTGATTATAAAGGACTCTGATGGCAACATTTCTATTCTTTGAGTTCCGCAGACTGAAGATTCTTGGTTCCAGGTCATCCTGGAGACATGGGCTCCCCTCTTACCTATGAGCAGTGCTGTCTCTGTAAAGTAACTCAAGGTTTGATCAATCCACAGCCTATTTAAGGAGGCAAACGATTTCAGTCCCGTCAGTGTTTTACGTGCTGTTTCATTTCCTGTAGAGTTAGCCCTCTGGAGCCTGAGGTCGTATTTTCAAGTACTTGCAAGGCAAAGGCGACCTGGAATGGCAAGTGGTAACTGTGCTGGTTGTCCCTGTTGGGTTGGGTCTGTCGTCATGGACCAGTGCTGCTGACTAAGGGGGGAACTTAGGATGCCCAGCTGATATATTCAGGTGCTGTGCATAATTTGAATATGAGTCGCTGGAGATTGTTGAAAGTGTGGTGGAAGCCGGAAGTTGTCTGGCAGATGAAAAGCACAGGTATGTGCGGCCAGTCGCAAGGGCAGCCCCGGATGTGTCTGGTCTGAGGCGTGGGCTCCACCGGCAGATGCTCCTATGCTGAGCGCACCACATCTTCAACGTGGCAGAACTTTCCCACAAGACAGAGATAGAGACCAGGCTGGGAGTGGACAGGCCTGTTGTCCATGCCCAGGCTCCGGCCACGAGAGGGTGGACAGCAGACCAACAGCAGGCGGGGAGTGTGCCGTCAGTAGCCACTGTAATTTCTCTACATTCTTCCTCCATAAATGCAGCACTTGTACCTTCTGTGCAAAGAGCTTAAGAGGAGCGACCCTGGGTCAGATTCCAGGGTTTCCCCTCACGGCTTCACCTTTCACCAAATGCATCCGTCGACAAGTTATTTTGTGACTCAGTTTATTCATCTGTGAAATGGGAATTAAAATACCCACCGCCCCCATTCTGTTTTATGACTAAATAAAATAACGTGAAAAAAATAAAACAGTGCCTTGCACCTAGTAACTGCCACTTTGCTGTTACCTATTATTGTTAGTATTTCTCATTTCTTAATTTCATACGCCAAAATGAAAATAACAGTTCAAGTCAGGATTATACTACAGAAAATAAGCCATTAATGCATTTATCTGGAAAGTTTTGCTTTTATTAATGAAGTGTTTTGCCTAAATTATGTAAATATGAAAAAGTAAATTCAAAATTAAGAAATTTGGTGCAAAGGTAAGGAAGACATCATTGTCTTCTGGTAATTTCTTATTAATGTAGCATCTCCCAAATCACAAACTTTACCACTCACCGTACATCCGCTGACACACACTTTGCTGGAGCTGGTTCCTTGGGCTGACAGATCAGTACACACAGACATGAAGTAAATCAGCATTACTGGCTGGAAAGTGGTGGAATTAGGGGCAGTGACTTTTTTTCAAACCAGTTTGTTCAACTAATCCACCCTGACTCAGTTTTTACAGTAAGTCTACTATATTTCTTTTAGAAACTGACAGCAGAGGGCAGTAAGAAACTTCCTAATGCATTCATTTAATTAAATATGTCATCCTAAAAATATATATATATGTCATCCTAAATTCTGCATTTACGTATATTTTACTTAAAGATTTTTTCTTATTGTTTTGCCTGTGATAGAAGTGAAATTGAGTATTTCTTCTGGATTCTGTTTAGATTTTTTTTTTTTTAACCCACTAATCTTGGGAACAAGTTATTCTTCGTTCGAAGTACGTTCACGTGTCACTCAAAAGAGTTCCACAGGTTTTCAAACTACATACGGCCCCGCTTAGGTTTACTCCCAAAATAGGCCTGTTCCAAATGTATTCTGTGAGCACCACACCCTTTCAAAAACCACAAAAGGTAACCCATTTACCATCAAAGGATTAATTCAGGGGAGCAGATCCTAACCCCTGTGTTAGAGTTCACTTAACCGTTTCGTAACTTGGGGGCCATCAAGTTCATGCTTCTGCCTCTTTCCTTCTTACAGCGGGAGGGGAGGACTAGTTAGTAGCTACAGGATTATTAACTAGTTTCTCTTGTCATCTCCCAGTCTACCAAGGCCCATGAGCCATGTTCCTTAGTCATTACACATTGTGCTCTTCTAGAGAAATTAAGCTTCTGATGAGACTGTGCCGTTGTTTAAAGTGAGCTGGTCGTTTCTGTATCCTTTGAGGGTTTTTTTAGGGGGAAATGTATAAATGTACATTAAATTTTTCTTAATATCTTTTCCAAAGATCTTGGTTCCTCTACCATGCATTGATAAATGTACCAAATGCCTAAGAACTTTGAGCCTCTTTTCCACGTGAGACCTAGGAGAGGCTAAAGAGGAAACCTTTAAAGGGAATTTTGTATACGGAAGAAAACCTTTAGTAAAGAGTTGCCTGCACTGGGGCATTTTAGAACCTACCTCCCACCGAGTCAGTCCGGGAGGCTCAGGACCCGAGACTGGGAAGGCCTGGTGATCGATGGGCCACCTCCCAGGGCCCCGGGAACAGGTGACAGGACTCGTGGAGAGCAGGGGTGCCGGGGGACCTGGGACCAGCAGCGGACAGAGGCCGGGCGACCCGAGGTGCTGGCAGGTGAGGAGGTGACAGAGCCAGGCGTAGGTAGAGGCGTGCGCCCCGGGAAAGCGGGATGGCGGGTACCAGGGTCCATTTACAGGGACGGGGCACAGGGGACAGATCTGCCCTTCAAGACTCGAGTCACGGAGACAAAGACTCAGATGGGGCTGAGTGAGGGACACGTCCCTGAGCAACTCGCGTGGGGTCCAGACGGGGGCAAATGGCCAGACTGACGTGTGGGCCACGAAGTTGCGGGCCTGGAGCTTCTTACGTTTGGCCCAAGTAGCAGCCGTCTGGACCGGGGCAGGAGGCGGACGAAGTAGCCCAGCTGAAGCGGGACTGATGGGAACACGGTTCAAGGCATTTCCACTTTCTATCCAGTCACTTCACCCCCCCGCCCAAGTGTAACTGGCACAGATACCAGTTACAACCACAACCAGGACTGAAAAAGTCCCGTTTTCCTTCTTCACTTTTGCATGATTCCACCAAAACCCCAGCAAAGCAGAGACGAGCTGATGGAACTGAAGCTTCTGTTCAATCATTAAAGTTCCATACAATTTACAACTCAACTTACATGCAAATTACTTGTTAACAATTTGAATGATTGCATAAAACCAGATCACATCAGATGTTCCCTGTTTCTCTTGCACGGCTTGACAACAGGGCAAAGACGTGTTCCCTCACCTCCCTCACCTCCCCTTCTCTCCACTCTCAACTTTGGGGAGTTGGTGAAAAATTCATGAAGAATTCTAATCCAGAAGTACCTCTGGTACGATAAAAATGAGGCCTCACATTTTCACTTTATACTTTAAAAATATTTTATCATGGCAACCATAGATTTTTAAACCATTTAAATATAAGGAAACTAAGAAAACTAGGAAATTATTCACCTAGTAACAGAAAAAGAATTCACTGGTCCTAGAGCCGGGAGCAGAATGCAGGTCCTTAATTCCTGACCACACCCTGTGATGACTCCTGAGATGACAGGGCAGGCTCCAGACATGCAGGCAAGTGGAAGCAGCACCTTGAAAGTTTTCTGCTTTGGACTTCAGACTGCAAATTATCTTTTAAAAAAATGGAATTGCTACAGTATTTTTCGATATTTAAAAAACATAGCGGTTCCTGGTTATTCTTTTTTTGCATTCACTTACTACTGCTAAATAAGTCAGTCAACATAAACCAAAAAATGTTTAAAGATGGGGGGACACTGATATTCTCTATCAAATAGCTACAAACAAAGCAGATTATTCCCAGTTTACGAGCAGTAGTGCAAACCGTCCTCACATTCATATCATATTGTAAGGTAAGTGTGTGCAAACTCGTAAGAAAAAAAAACACTTTTATTTATTTTTTTTACACTGCATTTTTTTTTAACATCTCTATTGGAGTATAATTGCTTTACAATGGTGTGTCAATTGCTGCCGTATAGCACAGTGAATCAGCTATACGTATACATATATCCCCATATCTCCTCCCTCTTGTGTCTCTCTCCCACCCTCCCTATCCCACCCCTCTAGGTGGTCACAAAGCACTGAGCTGATCTCCCTGTGCTATGCAGCTGCTTCCCGCTAGCTATCTATTTTACATTTGGTAGTGTGTATATGTCC
>NC_041222.1:107196528-107197294 GCF_002837175.3 Physeter macrocephalus | reverse complement strand
ATGTCCATGCCACTCTCTCACTTCGTCCCAGCTTTCCCTTCCCCCTCCCCGTGTCCTCAAGTCCATTCTCTACGTCTGCTTCTTTATTCCTTTCCTGCCCCTAGGTTCTTCAGAGCCTTTTTTTTTTTTTTTTTTAGATTCCATATATATGTGTTAGCATACGGTATTTGTTTTTCTCTTTCTGAGTTACTTCACTCTGTATGACAGCCTCTAGGTCCATCCACCTCACCACAAATAACTCAATTTCATTTTTTTTATGGCTGAGTAATATTCAGTTGTATGTATGTGCCACATCTTCTTTATCCATTCCTCTGTCAATGGATGTTTAGGTTGCTTCCATGTCCTGGCTCTTATAAATAGAGCTGCAATGAACATTGTGGTACATAACTTTTTTTGAATTATGGTTTTCTCAGGGTATATGCCCAGTAGTGGGATTCCTGGGTTGAATGGTAGGTCTATTATTAGTTTTTTAAGGAACCTCCATACTGTTCTCCGTAATGGCTGTATCAATTTACATTCCCATCAACAGTGCAAGAGGGTTCCCTTTTCTCCACACCCTCTCCAGCATTTATGGTTTGCAGATTTCCTGATAATGGCCATTCTGACCTGTGTGAGGTGATACCTCAATGTAGTTTTGATTTGCATTTCCCTAATAATTAGCGATGTTGAGCATCCTTTCATGTGTTTGTTGGCAATGTGTATGTCTTCTTTGGAGAAATGTCTGTTTAGGTCTTCTGCCCATTTTTGGATTGGGTTGTTAGTTTTT
>NC_041222.1:107174789-107195956 GCF_002837175.3 Physeter macrocephalus | reverse complement strand
TCCTTAATTTCTCTTTCAGATTTTTCATCATTAGTGTATAGAAATGCAAGAGATTTCTGTGCATTAATTTTGTATCCTGCTACTTTACCAAATTCATTGATCAGCTCTAGTAGTTTTCTGGTAGCATCTTTGGATTCTCCATGTATAGTGTCATGTCATCTGCAAACAGTGACAGCTTCACTTCTTTTCCGATTTGGATTCCTTTTATTTATTTTTCTTCCCCGATTGCTGTGGCTAAAACTTCCAAAACTATGTTGAATAATAGTGGTGAGGGTGGACAACCTTGTCTTGTTTCTGATCAATGGTTTCAGTTTTTCACCATTGGGAACGATGTTGGCTGTGGAAAAACCACTTTTAAACACCCGCTTACTGCAGTAAAAGTGGAATCCACCAATGATCCAGGCATCTTTAATCTTCTAGTACAATGACTCGTACCTACACATAATCATAAGATGGCTATTAGGTCATCATTATTAGCCTAATAAAATTTCAATTAATATACGTAATTGAAAGTAATTAAATTCCTTATTTTTATAATCAAACCCCAGCACCCGCAAGGCCTCCAATTAGTTTATATTAGTGAAGCTTTGATCACCATCAAAAGCCAAAACAAGAGGATTAGCCCTATCAGACCTGTGCAATGCTGTCAGTAGAAATTTCCATCTCCTCAAAAGAAAACAGACATCAAAACAAGCCACCAACCCACTTTTCTCACTGAGGGGATCAGGGTGTGGTGTGTCCCGTCTTGTAGCCGCATCGGTTCATGAAGGTGTGGCCAGTAGGTAGTGAAGCTGCTGCACTTGTAAAATCACGATCCAGATGGCTTAGCCCAGCAGGGCTGTTTTTCTTGAAGAGGGTTGTCAACACTGACAGCAGACAGTAGCCTCAGAGGAGCAGTATGACAGCTGACAACACAGGTGTCGCTGCAGCATCTCACGTCAGTAGGTACAGACGACGTGGGGATAGTGCTGGGATACACAGGAAATTAAAGACGTGCATTCTCTGAACTTTGTGTGATACCCAGTTGTCTACTTGGGTCTCTGCTTGGGTACCTAACAGGTGCATCCAGTGTAATGTATCCAAAAGTGAGTCCCTGAGTCTCCTGTCCTCCGAAACCCTGTCTTCCTGACTCTTCTCCAGGCCAACAAATAACAGCCCTCCTGCCAGCCGTTCATGGACAAAACCTCGACCCCTGTTTCCCTCAACCTGACCACCTCACGCCTCCTCCGTGAGTGCGGCTCTGGTCCCCGCCGCCAGCATCTTGCCCTGGGTGTCTGCACCACCTGCCTTAATCCATGACCACACCCGGCACGGTTCTTTTTCATGAAATTGTGATCACAGCCCGGTGCAAAGCTGTCCAGGGCCTACTGGTTGCTCTCAGAGAGAAACCTGTAGTCCTGTAAACAGTGAGAAGGCCCTGTCTCTCTCATGCTGCCCCTGATTCGTAGCCCTGCCGCTGCACCCATAGACGTGTCCTTGCTGGACCCTGCATGCCCAAGGTCTCCGCACCTGCTGTTTCCTCCACCTGGGCTGCTCTTCCCCAGATCCACGCAGTCCTGGACCCTCCATCTCTCTCCTGGATGTCCCCGTCAGAGCCAGGCTTCCGTGACTGCCCTGCGGAAAAGAACAGGGCCTGCCCACTCCACTCCCTTGTTTTGTTTTAATTGAAGTAGAGTTGATTTACAATGTTGTGTTACTTTCAGGTGTACAGTAAAGTGGTTCAGTTATACATACACATGTGTCTATTCTTTTACAGATTCTTTTCCATTATAGGTTACTAGAAGATACTGAGCGTAGTTCCCTGTGTTATACGGTAAACCCTTGTTGTTTATCTGTTTTATACATAGTAGTGTGTATATGTCAATCCCAAATTCTTAATTTAACCCTCCCCCCCTTTCCCCTTTGGGAACCATAAGTTTTTTTCCTATGACTATGAGTTTATTTCTGTTTTGTAAATAAGGTCATTTATATCATTTTTTAGGCTCCATTTTGGTTTTCCCCTAGAACTTACTGATACACTCTACACTTGCTTCATTTATTTTACTGTGTCCCTCAGTAAAATATAAACCCCTCGAGCGTCGAGACTTCCAGCTGATTTTTGCTGTTGTGTCCCTGGGCCTAGAATGGTGCCTGCAGGTAACAGGTGCCCTGTAGGCATGTGCTGAATAAATGAATGAATGAGTCCCACTCCCAGGTGTGTGTTTATACCTGGAGGAGGTAGCCATGTGGACAGGGATGCATGGACACGCATGTTCATAGCAGCATTGTTTCCAAAAACTGGAAAGGACCTAAATGGTCATCAGAAAGAAAGTGGACATCTCTATGAGAGAGTGATTTCATTTCTTTCAGATAAATACCAGGAGTGGCAATATCAAACAAACAAACAACCCAATCAAAAAATGGTCGGAAGACCTAAATAGACATTTCTCCAAAAGAAGACACACAGATGGCCAACAAACACATGAAAGGATGCTCAACATCACTAATCATTAGAGAAATGCAAATCAAGACCACAATGAGGTATCACCTCACAGCGCTCAAAATGGTCATCATCAAAAAATCTACAAACCGGGGCTTCCCTGGTGCCGCAGTGGTTGCGCGTCCGCCTGCCGATGCAGGGGTACCGGGTTCGCGCCCCGGTCTGGGAGGATCCCACATGCCGCGGAGCGGCTGGGCCCGTGAGCCATGGCCGCTGGGCCTGCGCGTCCGGAGCCTGTGCTCCGCAGCGGGAGAGGCCGCAGCGGAGGGAGGCCCGCATACCACAAAAAAAAAAAAAAAAAAAAAAAAAAAATTCTACAAACAGTAAATGCTGGAGAGGGTGTGGAGGAAAGGAAACACTCCTGCACTATAATCATTAGAGAAATGCAAATCAAGACCACAATGAGGTATCACCTCACAGCGCTCAAAATGGTCATCATCAAAAAATCTACAAACCGGGGCTTCCCTGGTGCCGCAGTGGTTGCGCGTCCGCCTGCCGATGCAGGGGAACCGGGTTCGCGCCCCGGTCCGGGAGGATCCCACGTGCCGCGGAGCGGCTGGGCCCGTGAGCCATGGCCGCTGAGCCTGCGCGTCCGGAGCCTGTGCTCCGCAGCGGGAGAGGCCGCAGCGGAGGGAGGCCCGCATACCACAAAAAAAAAAAAAAAAAAAAAAAAAAAATTCTACAAACAGTAAATGCTGGAGAGGGTGTGGAGGAAAGGAAACACTCCTGCACTATTGGTGGGAATGTAAATTGATACAGCCACTATGGAGAACAGTGTGGAGGTTCCTTAAAATACTAAAAATAGAACTACCATATGACTCAGCAATCCCACTACTGGGCATGTACCCAGAGAAAACCATAATTCAAAAAGACACATGCACCCCAATGTTCATTGCAGCTCTAGTTACAATAGCCAGGTCATGGAAGCAACCTAAATGCCCATCAACAGAGGAATGGATAAAGAAGATGTGGTACATGTATACAATGGAATATACAACATGGGTGGACGTAGAGACTGTCATACACAGTGAAGTAAGTCAGAAAGAGAAAAACAAATATCGTGTATTAATGCATAAACGTGGAACCGGGAAAAATTGGTATAGACCATCTTATTTACAAAGCAGAAAGAGACACACGTAGGGAACAAACGTATGGATAGGCGGGGGTGGTGGTGGGATGAATTGGGAGATTAGGATTCATGTATATACACTATTGATACTATATATAAAATAGATAACTAATGAGAACCTACTGTATAGCACAGGGAACTCTACTCAATGCTCTGTGGTGACCTAAATAGGAAGGAAATCCAAAAAACAGGGCATATATGTATATGTATGGCTGATTCACTTTGCTGTACAGTGTAAACTAATACAATATTGTAAAGCAACTATACTCCAAAAAACAAAAAAAAATACCAGGAGTGGGATTGCTGGATTGTGTCGTTGTCCTATTTTTTCCTTTTTTGAGGCACCTCCACACTGCTTCATGTTGCAAAGAATGTGGTCAGGGGCTTCCCTGGTGGCGCAGTGGTTGGGAATCTGCCTACCAATGCAGGGGACATGGGTTCGAGCCCTGGTCTGGGAGGATCCCACATGCCGTGGAGCAACTAAGCCCATGAGCCACAACTACTGAGCCTGCGCGTCAGGAGCCTGTGCTCCGCAACAAGAGAGGCCGCGACAGTGAGAGGCCCGCGCACCGCAATGAAGAGTGGCCCCCGCTTGCCACAACTAGAGAAAGCCCTCGCACAGAAACGAAGACCCAACACAGCAAAAATAAATAAATTAATTAATAAACTCCTACCCCCAACATCTTAAAAAAAAAAAAAAAAGAAGAATGTGATCGATAGGGAAGGCACAGGGGCTGCAGCCGTCCTGGCAATGTGTCATGTCTTAAGATGGGCAATGGAGACACAGGTGTAAATTATCTTATTATTTACCTATTGAAAATTATTGACTTTTTATTTCCCTCTACCAGCCCAAGTACGTATTTGGTACTTTCTGTAGCAGTGTTTCTAATGAATGGCATGTTTGACCCATAAACACATCCAGAAAACGTCTCAGTGTTAAACAGTGAGAATGAACTCAGTTGGCTCTTACACTTTTGCCCTCATGAGTTTTAAGTTAATCCATTTTCTGGCTTGTTTTAGTTATATTTCAGAGCTTTTATTTATTTATTTATTCATTTATTTATTTTTAACCTCATTATTGGAGTATAATTGCTTTATAATGGTGTGTTAGTTTCTGCTTAATAACAAAGTGAATCAGCTATACGTATACATACATCCCCGTATCTCCTCCTTCTTACGTCTCCCTCCCACCCACCCTATCCCACCCCTCTAGGTCGTCACAAAGCACCGAGCTTAATTCCCTGGGCTATGCGGCTGCTTCCCACTAGCTATCTATTTTACATTTGGTAGTGTATATATGTCCATGCCACTCTCTCACTTCGTCCCAGCTTACCCTTCCCCCTCCCCGTGTCGTCAAGGCCATTCTCTACGTCTGCATCTTTATTCCTGTCCTGCCCCTAGGTTCTTTGGAACCATTTTTTTTTTAATTTCCATATATATGTGTTAACATACGGTATTTGTTTTTCTCTTTCTGAGTTACTTCACTCTGTATGACAGACTCTACAAATAACTCAATTTCATTTCTTTTTATGGCTGAGTAATATTCCACTGTATATATGTGCCACATCTTTATCCATTCATCTGTCAGTGGACACTTAGTTTGCTTCCATGTCCTGGCTATTGTAAATATAGCTGCAGTGAACACTGTGGTACGTGACTCTTTTTGAATTATGGTTTTCTCAGGGTATATGTATATGCCCAGTAGTGGGATTGCTGGGTCATATGGTAGTTCTATTTTTAGTATTTTAAGGAACCTCCATACTGTTCTCCAGAGTGGCTGTATCAGTTTACATTTCCACCAACAGAGCAGGAGGGTACCCTTTTCTCCACACCCTCTCCAGCATTTATTATTTGTAGACTTTTTGATGATGGCCGTTCTGACTGGTGTGAGGTGATACCTCATTGTAGTGTTGATTTGCGTTTCTCTAATGATCAGTGATGTTGAGCATCCTTTCATGTGTTTGTTGGCCATCTGTATGTCTTCTTTGGAGAAATGTCTGTTTAGGTCTTCTGCCCATTTTTGGATTGGGTTGTTCGTTTTTTTGATATTGAGCTGCATGAGCTGCTTGTAAATTTTGGAGATTAATCCCTTGTCAGTCGATTTGCAAATATTTTCTCCCATTCTGAGGGTTGTCTTTTCGTCTTGTTTATAGTTTCCTTTGCTGTGCAAAAGCTTTTGTTTCATTACGTCCCATTTGTTTATTTTTGCTTTTATTTCCATTTCTCTAGCAGGTGGGTCAAAAAGGATCTTGCTGTGATTTATGGCAAAGAGTGTTCTGCCTTTGTTTTCCTCTAAGGATTTTATAGTGTCTGGCCTTACGTTTAGGTCTTTAATCTGTTTGGAGTTTATTTTTTGAGCTTTTACAATTGTTCTTATTTTACGTTCATGGTGTTCTTCCTAGAACACTACATGTATTTTGTCCTGCGCCGAAGGTCTCTTATGGTGTCATCTACCCAGTTTCTTGGCTGCCGAGGGTACAAAACTTGTCTGTGGGCCTCTCATTCTTAAGAAAGAATGTCCATATTTAGACACACAGACACACCCACATGCAAATACACACACATACATGGTGCCTTTTTAAAATTAGCAAACGTTTGAAGATTAAAGAGAGTGGCATATCTGCAGCTCGCCAAAACAACTCAACCCCACCCACATCATCATGTCTGGGTGACAAGAGCAAGCCAAATGGGACAGAATCCAAGGGAAATGGTACCACTTGATTTTATAGTTTCCTACTCATACTTCAGTATCATTTCCTTTCATTCATTAAAAACATTTTTTTCTTTCTCTGTACGTTTGCACTGAATTGAAAAACTGAGTCTTTTATATTTTACAATAAATGTTCTCTTAAACCTCCCATGAGCCAGAAGCCAGAAGAGGTGAAGCAACAGGGTGGAACCTTCATTTTCACTGCAGTGAAGATACAGGCTTATGTCTGATCCCTCCACAAGGTTGCTTTCTGGGAGTTAATAAATTAACAGGATACAACCAATCACACACTTTGTCCTCTTCCCCACCCTTTGCCTTCTTTCTCAATCCCTGTTTCCCCCCAGTATCGGCCCCCTTGTAAATCTCACTGGAAAATTTGGTCCTATCTCTACAACACTTCAACCGCCTAAAGACATCCGCACCGATGCTTCTGTGGACCAGTGAGAGAACTGGGACCAGTGTCACCTCCTGAGCCCAGGAAACGTTGCCCCTGTTGTGTGAAGCTGCTGTTCCATGGTTTGAACATTACAGAGTGACAGCAGCTGCCTGTCACCACTCCCCGGTCAACCCACGACCCACAGTGCTGTGACAGGCCCTCTGCACTTCGTGTGATGATGCTTCGCATCTGATATCTCCGTGAACCAGGAAGCACGTTCGATGTCCCAGGCAAATGTGGGGTGCCGCTCTAGCCAGAAATTTGAATCCATTGTAAGTCATTGGTCTCTAGCCATAAAGTAGCAGTAGCCAAATGAGACAGTAGCACTTGTTCTAAAGAATTGATTCCATCATTTCGGGGACCATCTCAATGGCCAAGTTTCTGGATTTAACAAGAAAAGCAATCAATAAACAAACACTAATGTAAATTTTCCTAAGAAATAAAGGTAGTCACAGAGAATCCCTTTAGAATTAAAAATATGCTTGTGCATAAGGTGTGTATATATATATATATATATATATATATATATATATATATACATATATTCACTTGTGGAACAAACAGCAAAAGAGCTAGTGTCTGACAGACAGCTTCTGGAGCAGTAGTGTGAACCTCGGGTCACGTTGGCAAGTCATTTACCCTTTCTGTGCTGCAGCTTCCTTGTTGGTAAAATGGGAATAACAAGAGTACCTACCTCTGGAGTTATTATGAGTGTTAAGTCAGTGAACACAGGGAAAGAGTTTAAAACTGTGCCAGACACATAGTAGCATCTTAATAAATATTAAGGTATTATTAAGTTATGTATTATTATTACAAAGTATTCACTTTATTGTTTATTGTCATTGATTTGGTGTAAACTCCCTGTGTGCTGCCTTCGCAAAAATCTTTGGATCTGTTTCATTTCTTCAAAATCTTCATACTGCAGCTCTCTTTCGTACTGCTAAGTACTCACAATGGTATCGTTTATGGAAAGGGAACATTTCCGCATCACGGGCTAAACAGATAACTGTTAAGGAATACAGTATGTCCTGGAGGTGTCTCTCTACTTTTCCCTCCCACAGCTGAGTATCTCCCCATCCTCTGTTTCCAAATGTCAGACTTATTGCACCTTGCTGTCAACTTGGAAAGCCTTCCAAAAATCAGATCTCTTCAACTATTGTTTTCTTGCTGCTTTTTAAACTGTTTAACAGTTTTCCTGAGTTTACTTCACGGTTCCTTGTTAAATATTTGCTAAAGCCTGTTGAAAAGGGTTCCCTTACGATTCAGCCGCTCCCTGTTTTTTGTATTCCAGTAATTTCAGCAGGAAGAAAACTCCAAAGGCAATTTAGGTAACAAAGGCAGGCTATTCCCCCAGCTACATAAATTGGCTTTGACTTTGTATTTTCTTCCTCCTGAGTATTCTACCATACAGCAAAGCTCTCACAAGGAAAAGAATTTTTGGAAGTTTCATTGACTCTTATGCAGACTACTGTGAAACAGTTGTTTCGAAAGAATTTGACTCACGTTTCAGATACTTTCACTGTCAAAACTGCTCAGCATCTGGAATCCTTTCTGCAGAGTTGCTCTGAGGACCCCTGCAGTTTCTTCATTTGCCTGGGGCCACACCGCACGTGGACCCCTGAGTCTGTTTAGGCATAATCACAGCAATTCTCCAACTCTGCTTGGAAACTGCATTCTCTTGATGAAGTTACTTTATAAACACAACTGTAGCAAATACAGTGATAAGTCTGCAACTTGATACGGCTCTCATGCTGACCAAGATGCAAAAATGTCGTACCAGTTGGTGTGTAGCAATAGACATGACTCTTTCCTATTTAATTTTAGTTTCTGTGAGAGATTTTGGAGACAGGACAGTGGATAGAAGGACCTGAGCTCACCTCCTCTCATGAGAACACCAAAATCACCACTAACTGCTGAGCAGCCGTCGATTAAAAAAAAGACCGGAACCTACTTGCAGTTTCTTTGAGCCAAGTAGTGTCCTATTTAATATCTGCTGGAATAGGAGTAAACTGCTAGTCACCTGAGCATTGATAAACCCAGTCAACATGTTTCCTGGCAGAAAAATTACTACTTGCAAGTGGAAACTTGGTTATGAGCTCTAACAGTGAAGTCTGGTTCTGTGTACCAGAATATGGTAAACTAGGCCACAGAAACAAGTTTCCAATCACTGGTTATATAATCCACATGTGGGCCAGAAACCCTAAATAAAATAACGTCGGGATTTTTTTTCCCTAAGGTAACAGCTTTTGGCCTTGATTGCTGGAATGGAGACGTATTTTTTAACGGAAAAATAGAAAACAAGTGTGGGGAAAAGGATTTCCAAGTAATGGAGGAGAATCTTTGAAGAAGGAGGAGAAGAAAGAAAAAGGGAGGGTTGGGGGGGGGGAATTCACATTTGGAAGTTGTTGGTTCTTCCTCTAAAAGCCAGAAAGATCTTCAAAATCATTTTTGCCATCACAAGTTATCACAGACCAGTTGCATTATCAGAGAATGTTCCAATTGTGCTTCTGCTTAGAAAGGGCAATAGATGTGAAGTCTGGGAGGTGAGGTAGAAAATGCTTCTGTTTCCGTTTTGTGTTTTAAACCACCACCGACAGAGATTAAGAATTCTCCACATCATTGCATGAATTTGGTGATGATGAAAGGTACCAGTACGGACCAGCAAGATTCCTGGAATAACAGCACTGACACGAGGACTAGGTCAAGGGTAAGGGCTTTGCTCGGCCCACTCACACCTGTCCAGGGCCTGGCCATCCCCTGATTAGG
The DNA here is from genome assembly GCF_002837175.3 of Physeter macrocephalus. Classification (NCBI taxonomy): domain Eukaryota; kingdom Metazoa; phylum Chordata; class Mammalia; order Artiodactyla; family Physeteridae; genus Physeter; species Physeter macrocephalus. Next base: position 107,186,436 of record NC_041222.1, on the reverse strand, counting down.
AGACTTTGAAAGTCAACACAGAGACTGACTGGCGTGTGACCAGCACTACGGGTGTCTGTGCATCCTTATGCAGAGTCACCACACCACCAAAGTGTAGGGAGCTGATGCTACGATGTCACTTTCATCCTTCTCAGCCCCGTGCTTGTCATGTGCTTTTTTTTTCTTTTTTTTTTTTCTTTGCGGTACGCGGGCCTCTCACTGTCGTGGCCTCTCCCGTTGCGGAGCACAGGCTCCGGACGCGCAGGCTCAGCGGCCACGGCTCACGGGCCCAGCCGCTCCGCGGCACGTGGGATCTTCCCGGACCGGGGCACGAACCCGCGTCCTCTGCATCGGCAGGCGGACTCTCAACCACTGCGCCGCCAGGGAAGCCCTCATGTGCTTTTAATTCCTCTTTATGTTTCTTACAGAGCTACTGACGTTGAAACCTCATGAAAGTTGTAGTCATCCCCCAGTAATCAAAATAAATACGCTAACATTAACAGACAACATTTCCTGAGTACTTAGCATGTGCCAGACACTCCTAAGAGGCTTTTTTTTTTATAAACTCACTTAATCCAAGATGCTACCATATTTCTTGGATTCTAAGATGCCTATTTTGTCACATTTTCTCATCTCTGTAATAGGAACGCATCTTGCGGTAAAGGGCATTTTACAGTCACTGTCAGACCACAGTCATGATGTGGTTGTCTTTGCATGTGCACACACAAACTTGGTCAGAGCTGTTTATTTTGCTGTTGTTTTAGTTATTTGCATTGTAGTTACTACATGCTGTTTTTTTCTTTCTTTGTGGTTTACAAAATAATGGTGCCTTACAGTGAGTGGCATGTAAAGTCCAATGAACTGCAATATTATTATCTCCATTTTCAAAGCAAGGAACTAATGTTACTGAGTTCAAGCTCGTACTGCTTGCTGCAGGACAGGCCATTAAATCGAGAGACAAGTTGTTGGGGCAAAGAATAGTGACTTTTTCAGAAAGCCAGCAGATGGAGAAGATGGACCAGTGTCCCAAAGAACCCTCTTCTCTGAGTTAGAATTCAGGCTTCTTTTATACTAAAAGGGGAGGGGCGTGGCTGGTTGTTGCAGACTTCTCGGTGTCGGAATCCTTTGTTCTTGCATCCGTCCGCTCAGGTCAGGTCGTGATGTTCCTGTAAACCTCCAACAAGACAAATATTATTCTCTGTTCTGCAGCTTTTTATCTCTATATGAATGGAAAAGTGTTACGCCTTTAAAGGTCAGAGCCTTGAGAATGGGTTTCCTATATATTTCAGGCTATAGGCAGCATTCTCTTAGTGATTAGCTTGTAGCAAAGGCAATAGCATACAAAGGTGAAAGTAAAAGAGACAGATCCAATATGGAGTCAGATTTGTTCTTCCCTCTTACACTAAGACATGAATAGTTTAAGAAAATTGCCCAATTGTCCACTACACAATTCTGCCACACAGAGCAGAGTGGGGTGTACAGCCCTTCTTACACAATGGCACCCCCAACAGAGAGAGGTGAGCCCCAGTTTACCATTACAAACGCCCAACACAGGAGTCACCCTTTCTCTAAAAGCAAAATGCTGGTGAATGGCTTCTTTTCATTGCCCCAGACAAGATTAAGGAAACCTGGAAAGGGAAAGGATCACTGGTCCTCCTGAGAAAACAGTGCACGGTGTCCACTCCCAGCCCATCACGGTGTGGACGTGAGCAGGGGGTCAGCATCTTTGCGCTGATGCAGCTTATGAGGGATGGGCCATAACCTCCACTGGCAAAGCTGCTTAGCCAGGTCTCTCGGGTAAACAGAGCAGTAATCCCAAGCAGAACATACAGATATGCTTTGTAGTCTGCTGTGGTACTATTCAATTTGTGGGTTTAGTGGCCAGCATTTTAATTAAGAATGTATCGGTGGCCAGAATCTGACACACAGAGCCATCCCTCTCAAAGCGCGAGGACAAATCTTCGCTGCCTGAGGTGAAGGGGGAACAGGCCCCAAGAGCACCAGCCTGTTAGCGTGATTGATTTCAGATAGACCTTTTCTAAAAAAGGCCACTGTAACTTAAAACACAATAGGTACCTTTTTACAGAATGAAACTTTGAACAGGAGGCTATTAAGGGGGAAGTATCCTTACTGAAGAAATTAGATGGGCTCCTGGGCAACATATAGGGTGAGTGTCGTGATAGCATGAAAGGTCCACGTGAACAGTGAAATGGCAGATACACCTCAGCCCAGCAAAAAAAAACCCCACGGGCCGTATGGTGTGTGGACCCAGGGGGGCAGGCAATACCTGTGAAGCTGGGAATTCTCTGGGAAAATGCCAACTTTTCCTCAGGTTTGGGTCAGTTTCACTTGCAGGAAATAGGGGTTACCTTGTATACGCTTCATTCCACAGACATCTTGGCCAATGCATTTCTAGCCTAGGTCCTAAAATTTGAGAAAACAAGTTTAATTTAAAGGAGGGAATTGGAGCATCTGTTTTAAGTGCCCCATTCGTTCCACTCTTTGTTAAGGGAACAAGGCAACGTGTTACCTCAAATCGGAGATGGCACTGTTCTCAGTTAAATAACGGCTACACCACAGGAAAACAACCTGTAGAACCACTCTGGTATGAGAGCTGTTGTGCTTGGATTATGTTTCTTTCCAATTCCTAACAGGCCAATGCAGGTAGAAAGATGAATCCATTAACAAGGTGTGTCTCTCCCACCCCAAACCAAAGTACCCTTACTAACACCGTATAATAGACAACGTATACCCGTGATACTTATGTTGGCAATTAAAGTTACTCACCCAGTCCCTTTCATCTGTAAATCTTAAGATCTTGGCGTGCATTCATCCAGCGTGCTGTGTAAAATGGCTTTAGCCCTTTGGAATTTAAAGGTGTGTCTTCTGAGGAGACCTGTAGGCCGCCCATTGCCTGCCAGCTCGGGATCTAGCTGCCCACACCCCCCGGGCTCCCCAAGCCCTGCTCTCCTGGGAGCGCAGCTGCCCTCGCGGCCACCCTGGGGGCCTCAGCGGTCCCCGACTTCACAGGTCTTCCTCAAGTCCTCAACTGTCACACATGTTTCTCTTCTCCTTTTGATGGTTTTCTGGCTTTCGGATTGTGACAAATCAGAAAGAGATCAAACCCAGGCAAAACCTGTCTTTCATTACAGTCTGCTCCGGTTGAAATGTTATTTTCTCGCACCTATGGAATCAGTGTAAATTATGACCCAAGCTGAAGCAGGAGTTGGGTCCATCTTCCCTCGCACGCCCACCTTGCAGATCAGCTCTGTCTTTCATCCCCTGGCCTCCCTTTGGTCTCGGAGGCCGGCCTGCCCCTCAGGTGGATCTACAGAAACTCGACTTGGTTTCCTCTCAGCATCAGACGCAGCCCACGCCTGCGCCCATGACCCCCACTTCATGCTGCAGGTGATGGGGGATGTGTATTGGAAACCGCCCAGGGCTCCGGCCTGGAGAGTGGTCGGTCCTCAGACCCTCACTCACGGCTGTTTAGTCAGCCAGACACGGTCCATGGAGCTTAGATTATCAGAGCAGTGAGCAAGCTTGAAGTCAGGTTAAAAACCTACAGAGGCAAATGAAGACTCCAAAAAGAGAATCGGAAAGAGGCATCAGAAGCTGCTCCAAGAAGAAAGAAGCCAAGGCAGCGCTGGAGAGAGTGGAGTGCCGGGGGCCATCAGGACAGCCAGAGGCCAGCTGCTTCCAGGTAAGACAGGGGCTGATCAGACGGGTCCGTTAACAAGCGAGCCTCCCCTTGCTGCCCAGCTGTGGCTTTGGGAGCTGCTCCCACAGCACTTGACCACAGTGCTTCCCAAGTGATGGAGCGATGCCCACGGTTGGTCCTGATGACCTAGAGCCCAGGGCCCAGGGACGTTGAGAGGGGCCCCCTTGGGGTCCCCGTGCCTTCACAGAGTCTCCTTCGCGGATCAGAAAAGAAACCTGCAAATATCCCTTTGGTCCAAGCTGCCACAGAATTGCACTGAGGTTATAAAAATACCAGTATTTCAACAAGAGGATCCGTTAGTCTGCTCCTGGCACTCTTGACCCGGGTATCGGGCCTTCCTTCCACTCCTCCACCCCACTCTCCTGCCCTGTGACCTGCTTGGACCACAGCAGACTCCAGGCTCTGGCTGGGTGCAGCTCCCACCTGGGGAGCCCCGGCAGAAGAAGGAAGGAGAGGAATTCAAGGTCCTTAGACCCCTGGCTTCCTCCCTACGAGTTTAACCTCCATCCAGTGAAGATCCCCGTCAACCTGATGCTGTCTGCTGGGTTAAGGAGGCTGCTTCTCCCTGCAAGCAGAGGGGTGGTGACCATCTCCCCTGCAGCCCTCGGGTGACGTGTCATCCCCGGGCTTTCCTGAAACCCTGACGACGTCTTTCGATCCCATCCTTTGACGAAACCCTCCTTGTGTTATCTGGGATGTGGTGCGTCCTCTCTTCCTAGCTTGGACCACACTGACGCGCCCTCCGTCTGATCGCCCATTCCTTTGTTAGAAGATGAGCCATAGCCCTCGTAACCCAGATGTGGCAGCAGGACTGGGTCCTGAAGCCCTGTACCCTGAAATTGCTAAGGTGAATTCTGGGCTACTCACGGCTCAGAAGTTATTTGTTCCGCTTTTTTTTCCCTTTCATGTCTCACTGTTTTAGGCTTTTTAATTCAACTTCAACTCCAATTCTGATATTTGGTAAAAAGAACCACATTGATGTGACGGTGCAAAACACATTTGATGTCGTTCACGGAGTGTCCTTGTCTGTACATTCTCTGTCGGTGAACCAAAGAATGAGTAACACTGAACTGAGCACTATATACACCCGGCATTTCTCTAAGGACTTCACATCCATTCTCTCGCCCAGTGCTCACAAGAGCTCCCTGGGGTGGGTTCCATCGTTCTTGTATCACCATTTTACACGGAGGAAACCGAGACTCAAAGAGGTGAGGAATTACCCAAAGCTGTAAACCTGGTTAATGGTGTATCAGGGATTACTAAGGCCAAAGGTTGGCTATTCGACGGCCTTGCTGATCGTTGGTGGTTTATGTATTTGAGGTGGTTTTCTGCATACCTCGTGGTGCGTAACAAACACCCCAAAGCTCAGTAACCTAAAGCAACCATTTATTATCTTCTTCCACTTTCTAGTCCACTTGAGGACTTGCACCAGAGGTGTATCTTAGACGTTGGTTCCGTGCCTGTTATCCCGCACGGAGTGGACTCCAGCGTGAGTACAGGACACGGGGTGTCATGGGGTGAGTGTGAGGGGTGGTACAGCAGGGCTATAGTTGGAACCAGGAAGACGAGTCCAGATCAAGGGTAAGGAGGAAGTGCCCAGCCCGAGAAGCAGGAATGCCTTGGAGTTCTGTGCTCTGCTCTCCAGAGCTTGACCCCTCGTCAGTTACCTGAGTCGAAGCCCAGTCCAAGCGCAGGTGTGAGGCCAGAAGGAGGGCAGGACACACACAGTTACGAGGGGCCCTCAGACTCCAACGACCAAGACGCAGATAGAGAGACCACAGCTAGTTTCCCCTCCAGAAAACTAACCTGATAAATTGCTCCTTTTAACTTGCATCTGATTTATTAAAATCAAAGACTTATTTAATATGAAAAAAAATCAGACGTTTCATGTTCAAAAACTACCTAAGATCCGGGTCAGCCAAAGCTTCTCTGGTGGAAGGTCTCAGGGCACGGTCACAGACAATCACAAAACCAAAGGAAGTGGGTGCAATTTTAAGTCAAATAATTACAAACTGAATGACTGAGTATTAACGTTTTTGTTTTTCAAAATAAAAGCCAGGTTAAATAAATGAAAATAAATGTTTAAAGAAATCAAAGCAAACTATATACCTTCTTCATCTAAAATATTGGCCCAGATGTTTATTTTCATTTTAATGAAAACTGACTTCCATACAGTATGTGTATTTTTCAAAGTAGGTTCATGTTTCTCAACCATTTTTAAACTTTTATTTCACCAAGTGCTGTGGTCCTCAGGTGCTGTGTAAGAATAATTACACATTGAAAGAATTGAACGACATCCTTGATGACGATTTACTCTCCAGAAGAGCAGATAAGTCTATTTTGGCAGAAGTGGAATAACAATAGTTAACGCTAATTTATCCACTGCAGCCGGCAACGAAGGACAGCTCACTAAGAACTCAAAGACTGGAAGTCCAGTATTTTAACCAGTAATCTCAACCTTCTCCGTAAATGAAGACTTCATCGCAAGTGGCCCTCTGCCTCTCCACTCATGTTGTCAACTGAAGGTCTGTCACATGGATTTGGAATGTGTTATTCAGGGGATGAACCTTGACAAACACGCCCCGAGGGTCAAATTCTGTCAGGCGTCAGAGGTACAGGGATGTGGTCCATCATCCAGGAAACGTGGAATTTCAGGAGGGAGGCAGACAACACAGTTACTTGTAAGTGGAGGCTCCTGCCTCTCAGGAGGGAGACATGATCGTCTCCCGTTCTTGCCAATTGCAGCGTTTGAGAAAGTCCAGAACGCACCCTAGGGTTTCCTTGGTCTCTCTCCTCACCCCCGGGGCTCCTGTCCCTGCACCTGCTGCTGCCAGGGGCTCAGGGGTGGGAATTCAGCATCTCCCCAAGTTCCACGTTTGAAATGTTTTCATTCATGAGCCTGACCATCTTCACGAAACTGGTGTGAAAGCAAACAGATGAGAGATCACAGGAACACCGCAGTATATGTGAGCTAAGAGGGCAGATAAGCTGGGGACGAAATGCCACCTTAAGCTTCACCAGATCTGCCTGTTCCTGGCCCCCCCCCATCCTGCTCTCACCTCTCTGACCCTCACTGCTCAACCTTCCTCCTCACTTGGGCAGCATTAGAAGCTCTGATTTATTTTCCTCAAATAGATGAGACAACATTCCCCTCCTCTGAAGCTTTGGTACCATCTTTGTTTGTTAACTGGAATATAGTTGATATACAGTGTTGTGTTAATTTCTGCTATACAGCAAAGCGATTCAGTTATACATAAACAGGTATATGTACTTATACATACATATATTCTCTTTCAGATTCTTTTCCGTTATAGGTTATTACAAAATATTGACTATAGTTCCCTGTGCTATACAGTAGGTCCTTGTTGGTTATTTTTTATATAGCAGTGTGTGTATGTTAATCCCAAACTCCTAATTTATCCCTCCCCCTCTTTCCCCTTTGGTAACCATAAGTTTGTTTTCTGTGTCTGTGAATCTCCTTCTGTTTTGTAAGTAAGTTTATTTGTATCATGTTTTTAGATTCCACATATAAGTGATACCATATGATATTTGTCTTTGACTTACTTCACTTAGTGTGGTAATCTGATATTTGTCTTTGACTTACTTCACTTAGTGTGATAATCTCTAGGTCCATCCGTGTTGCTACAAATGGCATTATTTCATTCTTTTTTATGGCTGAGTAGTATTCCATTGTATATATTTACCACATCTTCTTTATCCATTCCTCTGTTGATGGACACTTAGGTTGCGTCCATGTCTTGACTATTGTAAATAGTGCTGCTATGAACATTGGGGTGCATGTATCTTTTCGAATTATAGTTTTCGTCTATTCTGGATATCTGACACCTAGATATTTCCCACTGAGAATTCTCTACTTAAAATAAATTCTTGTATAAACTATAAATCGTATTTTAAAATATTTTCCCTCTTATCACATACCCCTACTTCAAGGTATGAGTAATAAAAAATATTTTATTATTAGTTATTGGTTATAGTAATGAAATTTATTGATTTTACATTTATGGATATGTATGTATATACATGAATATGTATAATTGGGGGACTGTGTGATGACTTTTTTCTTCTTCTACCTTTTGTTGTAATACTTGGTAATAAGGCTGTTTTAGAATAACAAACACTATTGCTTAAGAAGACTAGATACAATTTTTAAGCCGCTGGTGATGAATCTGAAATTAATGGTTAGGCCCGGGACCTTATGATTATTTTCCTTCAACAAGTTACGGGGAATAAAGGCCGTGCCTCCAGGTCTCTGGAGAGAATGTCCCGGGTGTGGATGTCACTCTCCCTAAAGCAGAGCAATGACAAAGCGCCACATGCTGACCTGGAGCAAAGCTGCGGAGTCATGAGTGATGTGGGTGTGACTCTGGGTGGTGACAGTCCCCCACCTTCTGACTCAGCTCCAGTGAACGTGGCCTAAGAGCCGCAGGATGTAAAGGTTAGAGATGAACCCAGAGAGCCCAGCCACACTGCAGAAATACTCACTGAAAAATTAAGACGCTGATGGAAAGTCCTCCCTCAGCTTAATGCTGATGCAAGGCAGATACAGGGCAGGTGCAGCGCTGTCTGCATAGACATGGTGTGGGCGTCGCGTCAGCAGAAACAGCCGCCCTCCTGAGGGCGTGTCCAACAGAAAAGCACTGTATCCCTGGGGTAAATCCTTTCCTGCCTTGATGCTTTGAAGGTGGGATACGGCGTCTTCCAGGGGAGTCTTCCCATCCATAGGCCCTACTCTTACTGCAAAGAACCCACGGGGAAATAAGGCCTTTACTGCTGCAGGGGAAACAGCGCATTACACGCGCCAGCCGTGCTAGGCCTTGATTCATTAGTATGATCTAACCGCCAAGAATAGCCATGCATTATAGGAAAATAAATAGCATGAAAGAGCTTTACTTCTCTCTGCTCATCAAGATGAACAAATAGGATGATCGCAAGAAGCAGCTAAGGTAGCTTAAGAACAAATTTTAAGGAGTTCTTTTTTTTTTTTTTTTTTTTTTTTTATTCCTAGTTAACAATAAGAAGATATAGCACTGGTAAAATAAAAATGTGTTGTTTGGAGGAAAAAAAAAAAAAAAAAACAAGACATGGTGAAATTTAAAATAGAATTACAAAAATAAAAATTTCAGTGGGTCGTGTGAATAACCAAAGGAGAAGACTAATTATCTTATAAGGAAGGAAAAGTTTTGAAAGTTCTGAGAATGTAGATCACAAAGAAAAAGAGATGATAAATGTGAGCAAAAGCATAGAGACCCAAGGGAGAGTCACGAGGCCAAGGTCCGTCCAGCAGGTTAAGGAGAAGAAAGATAAGATGTAGGGGAAGGAAAACACCAAGGGAAATAATAGAAGAAGATTAGTCTTTGCTGAAGAAACACAGGCGTCTTCGGACAGAACTTGGACAGAACGAATGTTAAAAGACTTACAGAGCTCTTGAGGCAATCTCAAGATGAAGGGAGAATGCTGAAAGCTTCTCAAGAATCAAAATAGGTTACCCAAAGGAAGACTCAGGCTGACCCCCAACCTTTCAACAGAACCCTGAGGGCAATCGTATTTCTGTGCATATGTTTTAGAACGATGTCTGGAAGAATATCCGTCAGACCTTTGGGAGCTCAGGGAAGTCAAGAGAAGACTCACTTTTTCCTTTATACCCTGCTGTTGTTTTAATTTTTACAATAATCTTTTACTACTTTTTAATTCATTATTGTAAAAGAAAACATTAACTCTGGCAGCAGTGAATAGAATTAATTGCTGGGGAAAGAGATTCGAGGATGTTAAATCAATTAGAAGGTTATTACAAGAGTTGCCAGCAAGAAACTGAGGGAGAAAAAAGCTGGCGTGATAGAAAGGAGAGGCCAGATTCAGGGAACATTTTGAAGATAGGTTTGATGATTTGGTGAGTTATTGAAATTAACAATAAAACAGAAACGGTAAAGACGATTCCTAAAATTCCTAGTCTGAATGGCTAGGTGAAGGATTATGCAGACTTCTTGTGGACGTTAGGGACAAGGCAATGATGTTTATCTTGACTTTGAGCTCCAGGTAGAATGTTCACCCGAAAGGTCTTGCCTAGTCTGACAGGGAGGTGGTAGCTGGGGATGGTGTCGGGTACAGAGACAGCTGGGCCCTGGGAGGGGTGGGCCAGGGCCACAAATCCTGAGCCTCGTGGGAAGCCCCCCCCCCACTTAGGGCCGCGGGGCCAGTGCCAGGAGAGGTCAAAGGGGGACGAATACAAGGAGCTCGATGTCAAGGCTAAAGACGGGCATTCTCAACAGCGGGGAAGGGTCTGCCCCATCAGAAGGAAGAGGAGAAGAGAAATGCAAGTTTGGGCCACTGACAATGAGAAATTTCAGATGAATAAATATGTGAATGGTCAAATAATCTTATGTAGTATATTAAATGGTTCGTCAGGCTATTCGAATATGGGCATCTCTTCATGGCTGAGCGTCTTTAAACATCTTAGGAAAGACAAGGGTAGAAATCTCTTTCCAGCTCGCACATTCACCAGATTTCAGTCGGAGGCAGACCCTTAGGGGTGGATCTCCAGGCTTCCTGGTTGAGGTCAGACCACATCCAAGGGTGCCCAGTCCAAGGGGAGGGCTGGGCCGGGTGCCAGGGCACAAGGACCGGAGCCAGCAGGAGAGGACCAGGGCCAGAGAGAGGGCACCAGGGGTCAGAGGACATCGTAGCTGCTGCCCTAGGAGTCCTCACAGCCGTCCAATGTCTTCCTAAAATGAGTTGTCACCCGCTAGTATTTCCCACAGAGGACAGTTTTAATCATTTATATTCCCAAGATCTACGACCTATAAAAAATTTATATAGAGAAGACTGAGACTTTTCTGTTTGTATTATGATGAAAGAGAACCGTGCATCTCAAACAGTCTAACGGGGGAGGTGTTTCCTTCTCAATTTTTAGGTTTTCCCATCTTCCATTAAACAAGTTTTCTCTATGAAACTTCTCTAGTACGTGTTGCTAACATCACATACATGGTTCCAATCATTTACTGTCTCTGTGTTGTCATCTTTTTGACCATATACATTTTATCTTTTCCTCTGGAGTATAAGATACACACATATGATCCACGCCTTCTTCTCCTTTTAATCCTCTACAGCACCTAGAACAGTGTCTAAAGCATAGTTAAGTACTTTCCTGATAATTGATTATCATCTACTTCATTACCCAAAGATAAAGACTGCTGAGGAATAGTCATAGTATTTCCCTATATAGATTTCTATACATATTTTTAAAGCATTTTAATGTACATAAGAGCTCTTGATTTTCATAAGAATTTCTTCACTAGGAGAGAAAGTTTATTACCATTTAACAGATGGGTAAATTGAGGTTCAAGGAATTCAATGATTTTTTTTCCCAAAAGATTCAGTATTAACACTTCAGTCCCGATTTCTTGAGTCTTCATTGGGTTCTCCTTCTACTGTCTGCGCTGCTGTTCATTTTCTGTAATAATTGGGATTCAGAGAACTCAACGTCCTATGGTAGGCCGGAGGTTCTCAGGGGCTGGTAGCAGGGGTGCGGTGGTGTTGGAGCGTGAGTGCACAGACCCTCTGTAAGCAGCGGGTGGAAAGGGGAGGGTTATGCATCCCGCTGGGGCTCATCCCAACGGAGAGAAGATGTTTGTGGCGCTTGGGGTGGAACAGCGTGCCGCACTGGAAGCGGGACGGTGAGAACGAACCCACCCGAGTGTCAGTGGAGAGACTCCACGAGGCGAGGCAAGCAAACGGGGCTACAGTCGCCCTGCAGCTGTCTGATAAATGATCCTCGCTTGTGACAGCTGTATCAAAAATCTACAAAATGGGGCTTCCCGGGTGGCGCAGTGGTGGAGAGTCCGCCTGCCGATGCAGGGGACGCCGGTTCGTGCCCCGGAGCGGCTGGGCCCGTGAGCCATGGCCGCTGAGCCTGCGCGTCCGGAGCCTGTG
>NC_041222.1:107141004-107174260 GCF_002837175.3 Physeter macrocephalus | reverse complement strand
ACGGGAGGGGCCACGACAGTGAGAGGCCCGCGTACCGCAAAAAAAAAAAAAAAAAAAAAAAAAAAATCTAGAAAATAATCATTCCACACTTTTAGCCATTATTCTCGTTCTTAATTGACGTATAGTTGAATTACAATGTTGTGTTAATTTCTGCTGTACAGCAAAGTGACTCAGTTATACGTGTGCATATATATATATGCATTCTTTTCCATATTCTTTTCCATTATGGTTTATCACAGGATATTGAATATAGTTCCCTGTGCTCTACAGTAGGACCTTGTTGTTTTAGCCGTTTTTCTTAAAAAGAAAGTAAACATACGAAAGGCAAGTGTCCAAAAACTAGTCTCAGAGGGTATAAGTCAGTTACATGAGGTGACAGAGCAAAGGCAGGGCCTCAGCCCACAGTCCAGGCTCATGTTCAGAAAAACATAACCACTGCACCATCCCGTAAACAATCCCGTAAGCAACAAGTGTGTAATTTACAAGAGTTAAAGGTCTCTAAGCACCTTTAATAATAAAGATGCCCTAATAAAAAGGAGAGTTAAGTACAACTGCCCTGAACCTTTTCTTCAGGGTAGAAGGTTTCTGCTCCTTTCTTTGAATATTAGGTTCAATCCTCGAACTTCCCCAAACCGATGACTCTCTTCTGCTTCTCAGAACTTTCACAAAACACCCTTGATTTCTGTCTGTCCTTTAGCCCAGATGAATGCCCTCTGCCCTTTCAGCAAAACAAAAGAAAAGGAAATGACAGGCTATGGAGGCTTTTTTTCCCCCTCAGGTTGCAGCAAACTTTGTGGCAAGTTATTCCCCATGCAGATCGAGTCCTCTTGGCATTTAAGGCGTGAAACCACCCATCTCCCATTTCCTCTTCCATTGTTACCCCCCTGTTTTAACTTTTAAAATGCTTAGCATTGACAAACACTTCCTTGACTTTATCTCTGTGACAACCAACGACTGTTTTACTCCATCAATCAATAAAGTCTTTTCAAACACCGGACCAGTTATTCTACATAATTGTCACTTAGCAGTTCTGAGAACGTGTTAATTTGCTTTCTGCTCGTCTGGTTTACAGAGCAAATTGTTTAGCTCACATGCTTTATAAACCAGCACGTATCACTTTGTATTTCCAATTAATTTCAATTAAGAAACCATATAATTATCTTCTCTCAACCAGCCAAGAACAGAAATATCTATTGAATCCTGCTGACATTAATACTGAGACCCTCAAGGTTTGGCATTACTGTTCACCTCAGATAGGTGTCCAAAAATTGTGATGATTACCCAGACTCTCTAAACATCTTGAGTCTGCACAATTTGGCTGGCAATCTTGTGGGAACAAGCTTTTTTCGCAAGAGCCCAGGATGTCTGCTTCAATTCCTGCCTCAAACTCAGACTAAAAAGGCAGATGAAAATGGGGGAGAAAATTTTATCCACATATATCAAAGCTTCAAAATGGGTGAAAGTTCACCAGAAGGAAAAGTTTGTCTTCTTTAAAACCAGTTCAACATAATTTATGCCTAATGCCACATTCATGCGTAACCCGTTTCTATTGTCATAAATCCCCTTAAAGTGAGACTAACCATTGAAGACACTTTCTGCAAGATATTTTATATTCTTGGATCCCTTCCATGTTTTAACACGAGAGTGGCAATACCAAAGCTAGCTGTGTCTTTTATTTGAATTGGTCTAATATATAGACATTATAAGTAAATACTTAGTGAAGTATTTACTTAAACAAGTAGGGTATTAAGTAAGATAAAGATATATGTGAGTTGAAGCAAAATGGGAATGATTGTGGATAACGTACACAATTATGAAATGTGCCTCCCGATTGGAAGCATAGAACCAATTATTCTGAGTCAGTTAACAATCCTCTCCCTCTTTCCTACCTGGAATATAGTCAAATGTGCTAAAGCCCTCGCCTCTAAAATGAAAAGGTGAGCCTACAAAGAGAATCTGAAGATTTAACAGAATGAGAAAAAGCGACAGTCATGACATTCCAAGTTCAGGTCAGATTTATTTAAAATGTAAATAAAATTATGAAATTAAATTAATTTTAGACCTAGACCCTGTCTTTCAAATGGCCCATGTTTCAGTCCTACCTGCACTGTCCTGTTACAGCTTGTTCTTGATCTGCAGAACAGAGGCTGTCACACAAAGGTGAACAAAAAATAAATCTTGGTTTCCTATGGAATTTCAAATTACACCGGGAATGCTTTTGGAATAATTCCAGTCCTTTGGGAAAAAACCTTCGCAATGTTAAGTCTCTCCTCTGTCTCTGCAACGTCTCCCGAGTTTCACATGGGGTGACGTCTTGCTCCCGTGGTCAAGGCTGTAGCCCTCCCTCCAACCCCACCAAAAAAGGCTCATCTTATGGAGTGTAAAAAAACAGACCTTTGCCACAGATCTAGGTAAGTGTATAATGTGCAACAAAGCTCGCTTCCAGAATTGTAATTTGGGATTTATTTCTTAAGCATGCCGAGCCCCTACTACATGGGGGATGAATTTTACTGGCATCATTTATTTCATTTAATCCTCACGATAGCTGTGCTGTCCCTTTTTTTACGGATGAGGGAAACCGAGGCTCAGAGAAAGAAAGAACTTGTCAGCATGTGTCAGCTAGGAAAGCGAAAGTCTGTTGTTGCACTGTCGCAGTTTAAATCCGGAGGCATCGGAGAACCTGCGGGGTCGGCAGCGGCCCCTCACGTCCTCTGCGGAGTCAGCGGACGGGACGCGGGCGCTCGGGCTCCTTCCCGAGCCCCGGCTGCCTCTTCTGGACTAAGGCACGGCTGCACAGACTCAGGGCTGTCATCCTTTGTGCGGAGGCAACCCGCCGGCAACCAAGAATCTGATGGCCGGCTGAGTCCGGGAAGGCGCATTTCCGGAGGCAGCGTCAGCACCAGGCCCCCTCGAGGCTTGGGGCGGGCACCTGAGCCCCAGGCTTTCCTGGTCCGCAGATGCTTTCGCCGCCCCCCACCCCGCGCCCAGCTGTGCGCGCGCGGGCGGGGCTCCGAGGGAAACGCTCCCCCCAGGGGTCAGCTTGCCCTGCGCCCTCCCCGCGGAGGAGGCCTGACCGTGTCCCCGCCCCGCACGGGCGTCGGGAGGCCGGGGCCCGGCCGAGGGTGAGCGGGTCCGGAGTTCCGGCTGGAGACACAAGAACGGTTTGGAAGGCGTTCCAGCCCGCCCTTGGTTCTGCATGTTTCAGAGAAGAACAGACGTGTGTTTGTATTTTTTTCACGTCTTCCGGCTCTACCTTTTAAAAACTCCTTAAGATTGAAAGGGGATAGCCCCCTCCCTCGCCAGGACGCACGGTGGGAGCTGCGCATGCGCTTGTGTCCCCAGGGGCTTTGAGCTTCCCGCGGGTGGGAGGAGCTTCCTGTCGGTGGGCGGGGCTTCCCGCCCGAGGAGGATGCAGGCCGTTGGCCCCGGAATAATACGGAATACGCGGCAAGGAGCCGGAGTTTTTATTCGGCCCTGCTCCTCTCCCCACCCCGCCCTCCTACCCCGTTGCATGTTTGTCCTAGAAACTGTTGACTTGCTGTGGAGACTGTAGTTGTCTCTGAATTCCCTGGGCGCAAAGCTGATGCATGGCGCGGTCTCCCTCCCAATAAGTGCAGTTCGTTTCAACGACATTTACACTGAAACCAATGGAAAATGTGGCACAAACACACCAAAGTGTTTATGCGGGTATGCGGACTCGTTACTTAGGATGCGGTAAATGGAGAGGTTCGGTCCTGAATTCAGCAGGAATTAAGCGTCGTCAATGTGTCTGCTGTTTGGGTTTTTACTTTTTTCTCTAGTTTTTGCTTTTCTGTCATTGTTCCGATGAGCATTTCCAACAGCGAAATCCAGAGACCTATCGTACAGCTAAAGCATGACTTTTAGGCATACATGGCTCCTACCAACCCGATCCCGAGAGCGTGAGCCCTTATTTGAAGGGTGTCTCCCCCCCTCGGCGAGCTGGGGAAAGGCACCGGCCGCACCCCCCCCACGGGCGCCCTCCAGCCTTTCAAGCCGTGGTGACAAACCCAGAGCCTGCAGATGTGCTTCATCGCTGACGCCCCCCGGACTGCAGCTCTCAGCAGACACATCAGCACCTCTCAGGCGTCCCCGGGGGCTGGAGGGCAAAAGCGACTTCACATCTCTGGAGCTGTTCCGGCACAAACACCCCACATGCGCCTATAAACGGCCACCACCCAGCCCGGCAGAGGCCCGTGTCATCCGGCCAAATGCAAGTCTGGTCTCGCAGGTCGGCCCCTCCAGGCCTTGGACAAACAGCCTGTGAAAGGGAAGCAAATGGTGTTCTCCAAAAACAACCCACTGCTGGGACTGTTTTCGCCAGGAGCTTTTTTCTTTTTTTTTTCATCCTCTCTGGTTTCCAAAACTCAGATTCCTTTCCTAGAGTCTAAAGCCTGAGTCCCCAGCGCTAAGTGACTACCTCCTTTACTTCCTTTTCATTGAACTCAAGATTCTCTCTTTCTCTTCTGCTACTTCCAGCTCAGACGTAGCCGATCGTATACAAGCTTACGCTCACCTTTCCCTCCATTTCAGCCCGAGTCTCTTGTGAATCCTGCTCCTACAAGCTGACCCGGATCCATCCCATGGGTACGGTCTTGCGCTGTTCTTTCCTGATCTCAAAGATTGTATTGTTGTAAACCCCCCAACCAGTATTCATTTGTAATGGCAAACAACCGAGTTCACATAAGATGCATTTTCTACAGTCAGAATGAAGAACAGTTTCTATTCATATGTGATTACGATGGGGAAGGGGGAATGTTCCCTCGCACAGCAATTTGAAATGAGCTGATTGCTTGAAATGAGTTAAACCTACGTGCTAGGAAGCTGCCATTTTCAAACCCTTCTTTTCCCTGGCTTTACAGAGGAATAAAGTGACACTTCCCACCCTAGAGAGAATGGCTCCTGCTAGGTGAAGAGCCGGGCGGGGCGGCGGGGGGGACGCTTTTGTGGCGCCCAGCGTGGGAACAGACTCGTTCGTGCACAGGTTGGCGGGGCCGAGCTGGGAGCCGGGCTGGAGGACGGTGGGCCGCCGTGGGCGGTGATGGGAGAAACACATGGGGCCCCGCGGGAAATCGAGGGGAAGTTCCGGGAGCACAGAGAGCAGTCCGCAGACGGGAGGAATGCCCAGAGGCAGGCTGGCCGGATAAACGGCTCTAAGAAGAGGGAAGTCTGCTTTTCAGTTTAAAAGGTTTATTGCTCCGGCTCCATCAACCTTCCTTGTCGCCCCAAACTATCAGCAAAACATCTTAGCACGAAAGAGCCTCGTGCCAGTGGGGTCCTGTGGTAGATGGGAACAAGAAGCCAAGCTCGCTGGGTCTGCGGGGAAGAGACCAGGAAGGGCCCGGCAGGACCCCGGGCTTCAACCTGAAAAAACAGGAGCTCAGAGCCGGACGTTTCCAAGAAAGTTAAGCCCCTGCGAACTCACCGATGTTTCTTAAGGTCGTTAAACTTTCCCGAGGTGCTGGGATGGGAGCGGGTGGTCCAGGAGGACCCGGGTTTTGAAGATGTCATTTGATGTGTGGGTGGTCACCCTCCTCCAAACAAACACCAGTTTGGTCACTGTCCTCTCAAATCTGGTGGCTAAAACAGAGCATGAACTGTGGACGGCTAACCTCCAGCGCAGAGAAGCACTTGGGACCCCTCTCTGCTCCTGGAATGACCTCTGCTCCCATCAGTGCTATGAAAGCCGCCTGACTCAGCATTTCCGTTCATCACGTGCTTAGCTCACAGTCATAGATTTGTTTCACGTGAACAGGCTAGGGCCCCTCTTCCCCTCCCAAATCTGCACTTCTGAATTTGGTTTTATAATCTGAATCTAGGACCTTATCTTTTCCCCATTAAATTTCATCTTTGGGGTTTTCTTGTCCATCATTCCAACCTGTTGAGATATTTTAGAGTTCTGATTCCACCATCCCTGGGGCCACCTGCAGATTTGATCCACAGGCCCTCACCCTGCGAGGGGGTGTAGGTGTTGTGAAGGAGGGAGGGGACAGGGCTGTCAGGCAGGGATGTCCACCCACACTGGCCCGGAGCTGGTGTCCCCGCGCTGGGGCGCTCACCGCACCTTCCTGCACCAGTTTCCCCACTTGGGAAATGGAGAAACCAACCTCTGGTAAATTTGCCTGGGATTATTGTGAAAACCAAGTACACACACACACACGCGCGCGCGCGCGCGCGCGAAATCGGCTTTTTCAGCTAAAATAATTGTTACGTAAATTGTAAATGTCTGTACTACTAGCATGCTTAGCACCCCCTATTCTGGGAGAACAAGAGAACGCTGTGATGGGGCCGCGGAGAGAGTGAGGCCCTGCAGGGGCCCAGAAACCTCTTCCCCGCACCTGCTATTGCTTCCTGAGCCCCTACCTACTCGCTCCCAGGCCAACTGCACCAGGAGCTCGACGTACAAAAACTGAGACCCACGCGTCTTTCCTGCAGCCATTGATGAGAAATTTAAAGACGAAAGCGGATGGGAGAGTTCAACCGCTGCGAGCTGGTATTTACTATTATTGCTCGGATTCAAAGAGGGAAAGAGATGTTTCTCTGCTCTTATCAGATAAAAAGTGGGAAAAGGGGTCATTTCCTTCTGACGCAGGGGGAAGAAAACAGCCGGAAAAACTCTAATGCTCTCAGCAGATCTTATTTTTTATACTTCTTTGTTTTCTGGTGTATCCAGAGAAAAGAAGCGATCATTTGAGAAGATTTTTGAAGACTTCGTTCTTCCCAGTGATTCGTTTGATCTGAAGAGAGTACCCAAATTGAGTCTCAGAAGAGGCTGCTGTGTGACCCCCAACCAACGGACTCCGATTGAAATGGTCTGGGTGGGACCCAGCATCATCGGGGGATCCAACTGGGTGGTCCCAGTTGGGAGTCGCTGTAGGAGAGACAAAGCCCGGCAAAAGTCGAAGGTGAAAGCTCTGTGCGGGAGAGCCCTAGGAAACAGTACTGGATACTAAAGGTGCAGGGAAGTCGCTATAAAGTACTCTTCTACGTGTTGGCTTCTTTTAAAGGTTCTTTGAAATTATTACCTTAAATATCTCTCTTCTTGAAGTTAACTATTTAAATACAATTCGGAGAAGGTGGTAAATAAAATGAAAGTTACTATTAAAGCTAAAAGAGAAAATAACTATCTCAGAAAACAGAAACACCCACCTGATGATTTAAACCGCGTGAATGTCACCCACTGTTTAATTAAACTGCCACTTACTATACTTTTAGAGCGAATTTATTTTCTTTTACAAAGATATTCCCGTAATAATTGTTAAGTGAGTGCAATATCACACCTCTTTTAAAAAAAAGTCAGTGTTACAGCATCTAAGCCAAAAGCACAGGGCAGTCAATGGAAAACAGATGTGCATCCTGGTGGGTGTGCAAACCATTTTTTTAAAAATCAGAAGTCTCCATATAAGTGTTTTTACAGTCTCAAAACACATATTTGAGCTAACAGTTTATATATCTAAATGCTTGTTCGAAATGATAATGTCAATTAGGTAAACAACATACTGTTAAAATCAACTACCTGATTAATTTACCTCATCTATCCTTTATTCCCATGGAATTTTCCAACATCTAGTACTACAGGATCTTGACATTTTTAACCTGGTCCAATCCCTCCCTCTTATTAAGACTTCACCCAAGTATTAAAAAAAAAGGGGAGGTATCCTATTTCTAGGGAAAGTATATCCCACAACTTATTTCAATATTCTGGTGAGAGATGCAAAACCAAAGATGTCCGTCAAATGGTTATTCAGTTTTAGAGAAGGTACCCATTAGACGTTTGTGGCCATTTGTTCAAGGGAGAGAAATGAGAGTTGGAACTTAAAAACCAACTCTCTAACCCTTAGGAAACCAAGAGGTTTTAAAATATCTTATTTTATAGTAGCATTTGTCAAAAGACAAAGAAATTCTGTCCCCCAAATGAAGAAGGTGGCAATGATGCTGATAGTAATCCGTGTATGTAGAATTATACTATTTACAAAAGACTTTCATACACTTTTTCCTCCCGACTTCCTTGTGTAAGCATCTCATAAAGAGAGAAAATAAATCAGAGTAATTGAATAACTTATGCATTAGCCAGAGAGAATATAAAACATTGGGGGTTAAAGTCCCTAATTTTCTCTCAAAGCACGGTGCGTTTTCCTGGTACCCAGACATCCCGTTAAATGCCCAGGAAAGATGTGGGGCTGGGATTCGAGAGGGCTTGGGAAAAGGGCACGATCATAAAAGGGAAAGAGGGGGTCCTCAGGAACAATCCTCACCTAAGAGGGATGACTTTCCTGTGTCTGAGTCAATGTCAAACCACAAAGTGTTCATCAAAATAGAGAACAAACGAAAAAGAGCTAAGTACTCCAATCATACCACCCACCGGAGAGAAGTCCCACACCCAAGTCACCTGAGCTTCCTTAGCCTCAAATAGCTTAAGTTATTCTAGCTCCTCTGGGATAAAATAGAATAAAAACTTTTCAAGACACAGGGAAAGCCAAATGTGGAATTGAAGCAAAATTGACTTCTTTGGCAAATTGATAAAACACAGTAAGTCCCTAAAACCGACGTAGACTTCAAGGTGGAGATGTTTATGAGCATCTAAGGGTCTCTGCACCAGACACTTGCTTGGACTTCTGAGATAGGACTCATCAGCCACTAGTCAGTTCACTCATCTGTGGGTTTGCTCATCATGCTGGGGTCTCAAAATCGAATCTGTGCTCTGCAGATTATTCTCTCTTACAGGAGAAGGTCAGTATTTAGTTGTGTCTGCTTAGGGGCACATGTCATGAATTCTTTCAGTTATTAATTTAGCTTTGCTTTTCAGTTAGATATTCTCTCCCAAATTCATGTTCTTTCATTGACCAGTAATGTTTCACTTCCATGCCACCATTACTTTGTGAGCCAAAAAAAAAAAGTGGTCTCTCACGAGGTATCTTGTTTCTAGGGCTGAAAGGCACGTTTTGAGTTACTGGAGAATTTGCCAACGCTGGTGTGTAGCCACTACAAAATCCTCAGATGCTTCAAGAACTTTTACATTTGATAAATCCAGTGACAAAAGTTTAGAGTTATCTCTGCTCTATAATCTGTGACTTTGTTCTATAGTATAAATTTTTTGTACCTCTCATAAACTTATTGCAAACACTGTTTTCCAAAAGGTTATTCAAATGTATCCTTATACCAGCCAATTCAGGAGAAACTGAATCATTGCATTCTTGCCTGAATTGAAGAATCTATTTTTTTTCAGTCTCTGTTAATTTAATGGATAAAAAGTAAATCTATTTTTATTTGCATTCTTTGAATATTAACTACATTTTAAAATGTTTATCCATCTTTTGATTTTTCTCTTTTGTGAATTGTTTGCTCAGATTTTGCCCGTCATGTCAGTAATTCAAAGAAACTCAAGGCTAAAATTAGGGAGTTGTTAACTACCTTTTTTTAACTGGCAATGTGGCCTCATTCGTAAGAAGGTTCTATGACTATACCTCAAACTATAAATCAGGAGTCACAATTTTTTGTGTACAAGTAGAATTCTTGAGTACTTTGTACATTAGTTATTAAGAGAAATCCAGTAGTAAAATTTGAGAAAGAGTAACTGTGATTGAATAACTGGTTATCTACTCTTTGAGGGAGGAGGTGTACAAAACTGAAGATAAATTTATTAAGACCTTCAAAAGCCTGGACTGCAGCTCCGAATAACAAGGGTAGTATTTTGCTTGGCACTGCTTTGTTTTCTTGTCTTTTAATTGGATTGGGAAGCTGTTGGCCACATTTTGTAACTTGCTGAAAAACAGTCAGTATGAACGGTGGGCTTAAAGCAGCCTTTCCACAGATAGTGAACTGGTTTGGAGGTAGGGAACCAAGGACAGATATACATTAAATGAAGGAGGTTAAGCAGTCGTGTTCCCTCATGACCAGTGCCGGAAACAGAGGACTTTAATACTGCAGTAATGCTTCGGAGAGGAAGTGGGCAGTGACATTTCCAATGTGCAAATAACATTAAGCTGCCCTGACTTTTCTTTTTTGAGGTGGGAGGAGATGGGAAGTTTGGTCGGTTTGGTTTTTCACGTTAGCAAAAAAGAGGGAGACAGATTTAAATGTGGACAAGTGTGAGATTATATGTTTAAAGACGTTTAATACTGGGAGATTACGAATCCCTGGAACCCAAGAGCTATCTCACCCCACCCATGTGGTGCCGGAGCTCTGAGTACTTACCGGCCAGCAGAAATCAGGCCAGTTCATCCGCTCAGTTTTCCTGTTTGGAAACTCAATGGTGAACGTTATCCCACCTGGTACAAAATCATAACACACCATAGTAAGAAAGCTGTGGAAATCTTAAGGGAAATTTTAAAAGCTAACACTCGTTATGTATTTAATATGCGTTAGGCCTCATGCTAAAACCTTGCAAATTGTGTGGAATTTATTAAAGCAGCACAACAACCTTATGAGCTAAATCTCTGGTACCATTGGCCCATTTAATTAATTAATTAATTTTTATTGCAGTATAGTTGATGTCCAGTAATATTATAGGTTACAGGTGTACGATATATTGATTCACAATTTTTAAAGATTATACTCCATTTATAGTTATTGTAAAATGTTGGCTGTGTCCCTCGTGTTGTACAGTATGTCCTTGTACCTTATTTTATACCTAATAGTTAATACCTCCTACTCTCCTATCACTGTCTTGCCCCTCCCCCCTTCCCTCTCCCCACTGGTAACCACTAGTTTGTCCTCTGTATCTGTAAGTCTGCTTCTTTTTTGTTATATGCACTAGTTGGTTGTATTTTTTAGATTCCACATTTGAGTGATACCGTACAGAATTTGCCTTTCTCTCTCTGACTTATTTCACTTAGCATAATGCCATTTTAAAGATGTGAAAACTAAGTCTCACAGGTATAGGTAGTCACCCACGATTACCCAGCCTGTAAGTGAGGAGTTTGGAATTGAGACCAGTGTAACTGAGAGTCTACCCTTTCCTGCCCCCAAATATGATCAAAGGAGGAAGCACAGCCATGAAGGGACTTGAGCGGCTGTGAGGGAGGCAGGTCAGTCTGGAAAGAGAAAGCCTCCTAGGCTCCTGGGAAAACCCACAAGAGGTAGAGACGGATAAAGTTAAAGACAGTAGAGTTACCATCTCCAGCAGAAGGTAATCCCTTACAGGAGTCATTAATGCCAGTGATGCAACCATTGAAGATATTGAAAATGCAAATGTTCAGGGCACTTCCCTGGTGGCACAGTGGCCAAGAATCCGCCTGCCAGTGCAGGGGGACATGGGTTCGAGCCCTGGTCCGGGAAGATCCCACATGCCGCGGAGCAACTAAGCCCGTGCGCCACAACTACTGAAGCCCGCGAGGCATAACTACTGAGCCTGTGTGCCACAACTACTGAAGCCCACGTGCCTAGAGCCCGTGCTCTGCAACAAGAGAAGCCACTGCAATGAGAAGCCTGTGCACCACAACAAAGAGTAGCCCCCATTTGCTGCAACTAGAGAAAGCCCGTGCTCAGCAACAAAGACCCAACGCAGCCAAAAATAAATATATATATAAATTAATTTTTTTAAAAAGAGGGCTTCCCTGGTGGCTCAGTGGTGGTGGCGAAGTGGTTGCGCGTCCGCCTGCCGATGCAGGGGAACCGGGTTCGCGCCCCGGTCTGGGAGGATCCCACATGCCGCGGAGCGGCTGGGCCCGTGAGCCATGGCCGCTGAGCCTGCGCGTCCGGAGCCTGTGCTCCGCAATGGGAGAGGCCACAACAGAGAAAGGCCTGCATACCGCAAAAAAAAAAAAAAAAAAAAGGCAGATGTTCAGATGGACTGATAAAGAACATGTCTGTGATCAGTGGAGTAAGGAAAACAGATTACTTGGGGGAATATTTCTGTGCTTGAGTTGGCACTAAAGAAAGAGGACTATGTCTGCCTGCAGCAGAGCCCTCACTGCAGCTGTCAGGAAAAAGGACTGGGGTCCGTCAGACTAAGTCTGTGCGATGAATCTCCATCTACACTTCTTAAAAATGTGTGAAATCTTAAAAAATGATACGAACAAACTCATTTACAAAACAGAAACAGAGTCACAGATATAGAAAACAATCTTCTGGTTACCAGGCAGGAAAGTGGGGGAGGGATAAACTGGGAGAATGGGACTGACATATACACACTACTGTATATAAAATAGATAACTAATAAGGACCTACTCTGCAGCACAGGGAACTCTACTCAATACTCTGTAATGGCCTATATGGGAAAATAATCTAAGAAAGAGCGGAGATATGTTTATGTATAACTGATAGACTTTGCTGTACAGCAGAAACTAACACAACATTGTAAATCAACTATACTCCAATAAAAATTTTTTTAAAAATCACTAGGTAATTTACTCAACTGTTTGCACCTGGCCTGCCTTTGCTTTGGGTTTTTGTTTTCTTATATCTAACTTAGATCCCTCAGTGCCCAAAGCTGCTTCCCTGGAGGTGGGGGGAGGGCGAGGGTGGGGCAGGGGGGCGGGGCCGGAATGCGCATTTCCCTCTGCCTGGAATGCCCCCTCCTCCCCACCAACTACCGCTCAGGGGAAAGGCCTTCTGGGAAGGGCGGGACATCCTGTACCTTTACTTGCTAAACCAGGCAACCCTAAATTCTGGGAGGACTCTCTGTTGCATATTTTGCTCCTTCTGGTATCTATGACCGTGGTGGTTTTTAAAACTATCCATTGAACGTGTCTGCCTGTGAGTTCCGGCAACCACAGCACAGGGCCTGACACACGTGCACCATCTCAGGGTCCCCGTTCAATGCAAGAAACCGTTCTGCTCGCAGATGAGGCCCGCGGGCTCCGTTTCAGGGGACGGGAACCATCTGGCCACGGTCCTTTACAAAATATCTGATACTCGAAAAATGGTTATTGGGTCATGCCGCGTTCCTTGCTTTTTTATTTGTGTTTCTCCTGTACCAAGAGAGGGTTGCTTCTGGTAGCCCGAGTGGTGAGGACAGCTGACTCAGTTTTCGCTTTCTACAGTCAGCGCGGAAATCCACCAACATGCAGCAAAGGCAGTGTCCCCAACTCAGCATGGAGACATTGCGGAGTTAGAAACCCTCAGCAGAACCCTCAGAGACCCTGGGTCCCCTGTTGCACTATCACACAGACATTCAACCAAGAGAGGATTGCTTCTGGTAGCCCGAGTGGTGAGGACAGCTGACTCAGTTTTCGCTTTCTACAGTCAGCGCGGAAATCCACCAACATGCAGCAAAGGCAGTGTCCCCAACTCAGCATGGAGACATTGTGGAGTTAGAAACCCTCAGCAAAACCCTCAGAGACCCTGGGTCCCCTGTTGCACTATCACACATTCAGCCTTATAGCAACGCATGACACCTGTATCTTCAGAATTTTTTAAAGTAAAAATAACCATTATTAATGACCAAACCGTAAAGCAGCCTTGATGATCTGTGATTACAGTTCTGCTGCAAAACTTTTTCTACGTGTATGGGGTGAAAAGAGAATAAATAGAGTGAACTCTTTAAGGCTAAGCCCTTAATTAATTTTTTAAAAGATTTGTATTATGAAGCAATCTGACAGTCCTCAATATTCCATACGTAAAGAAATTTTTTCATATTTTGCTCTTATGTTTTTCCTAATAATTATCCTGGTTTCAGAAAGTACCTGAATTTAATCCTTGAGCTTCTCAAAATAAATCACCAACTTTCAGGTTATCTCAAGAACTCAGTGATATTGGGTTGGCCAAAAAGTTCGTTCGGGTTTTTCGTCGGCAGGTACAAAACCCCGAACGAACTTTTTGGCCAACCCAATATTTAAAGGACAAACCTATCACAGGCATCACCTATTCATGCCGTGTGATTTCAGTCAAGTAAAATATAAGTGACCCCAAGTGGAAGAAAATACATCAAAGTGAAAACAGTTTCTGCCTCTGAGTAGCATGATTTTTCTGTATATGTTTCAGAATATTTAAATTATATGCAATGAGATACATTTATCATCAGGCAGAAAATGTAAATAATAAAGGTATTGGGTTTATTTCACTGGAGTCTAGTCTTCTAATGAGATGTGAAAGATAAGTATGTGAAATGGAAGGCCACCGTGATTGAGAATTGCCCCCATTTTTTTTCTTCAGTGAATTGAACTTGCTAATAAGTTCTGAACAGCTGCAGGGATTGCTGAGTGAGTATATCTCACTGGATATATGGATATATGTCATATAGGAAGAGAGCGTAGAGAATGGACCCAAAACTGCTCCAGAAGGTTGAGTCCCAAGAAGAAGCCCCACGGGCTTGGGGCCCTTCCCAGCTAAGGGGGTAGGAGCCGGGACCTGCCTGTGGGTGGATGCTCGCAGGGCTGGAGCCCCCTTATTCTGACCCCAGCGCTTGAGCCGCCTGCTGGGGTGACTTGCTTCTCCCTGGGTTAGTTCCAGATCCACCGCTGGCACCGCCCACATGGCTTAGACGTCTGGATCTGAGTAATAGCAGGAGGGACTTGATATAAGCAGATCCATCATCCCCTTCCTCTGCTCTCTGTCCCACAGAGAAGCCAGCGTGAGGTCAATCACCACCCGAGGGGGCCGGCCCGCCGCTCCTTTTCTGAGCAGAGCTGCAAAGTGTAACAGATTTGGAAACAAGATGCAGTTCATTCCAAGGCCGTTGACTGTATCCCTCTTGTGTTCATTACCGTGACCTGTCTTGATGCCTTAGTAATCATTTATTCCAAAGCTTAGCTTTGTCCAGCATAGTCGTTAAGAGGTAGGGATCCACTCGAAAAGACAGGATCAATCCCAGATGAAAACGGGGTGTGACTCAAGATGTTATTTAACCCTCTCAAACTTCATTTTCTCTTTTGTGGAATGTGGATAGAACAATGTGAAGGTCAGTCCTGTAATTTTAAAAATTTTATTATTTTTTAAAATTTTTGGCTGCGTTGGGTCTTCTCTGCTGCGCACGGGCTTTCTCTAGTTGTGGCAAGTGGGGGCTACTCTTCGTTGCGGTGCACAGGCTTCTCATTGCGGCGGCTTCTCTTGTTGCGGAGCGCGGGCTCAAAGCGCGTGTGCTTCAGTAATTGTGGCACGTGGGCCCTAAGGCGTAAAAACGGGCCTTCTGGAAGCAGAGTGCCCGGATGAGCAGAGCACAGCAGGATGCTGTTGGCGTGTGCAAGTTAATCTCTCGGTAGCCCGACCTGAAAAAGCCAGAAATATCCATCCCACACTCAAGCCTGGGTGACCCTCTGAGTCCTGTAAGTCACAGCTAACAGCATTATTAACACCAGTCTCACCTCATCACATCCTCAGTCAAAGTTGTTCAACAAGCACTGAGGAAACAGGAGAGAACGAAAATCAGTGCTGGAGAAGAAGGCGTGAGGAATAGTGTCAAAGTGCAGGGCACTGCCCTGATGCGCTCGTGCCCCTGAAGGATGGGTGCTCCATCCTCTCCTGTGACCATGGCGAAAGGTCTACAAGAAACGGGCCACTTGGCCTGCAGTTTGCAGACCTGCTTCGTCCGGCAGGCGCCTCCCACGGGGATGTGAGGGCAGCCGGACAGGCGTTACTGGGTCACCGTCCCGGGGGCACCGCTGCCCCTCGGGCCCTGCGCTCCTGTTTCCATGGCTACCTGCTCACCGTGCGTCGCACTGTGGAGGTCCTTCGTCTGAGAGTGTTCCGGGAGGCCCGAGGCCATTCCGGACCACATCGCTCCCAGCTCTTGAGGTCGTGTTTCTCCGTGTGAGTGCTGAGCCGTGGCATCAGCTTTGCAGCACGAGTCAGGCACCGATCCTCTGTGTGTCCCGTGTGTGAGGAGCATGTCTCCAAGCTCGAGAGGTGGCCCTTCCCCCCACCAAGGGCGACACACCTGGCGACAGTCCTGCCAGGTCAACCCCTCAACCGTCTTTCTTCTCTCCAGACTCTTGACCACTGTTCATAGCCTTCACCACCGGGAGGGCCCGAGAGTCTTGAAATGGCTCTTACCTTTTTTCTTTGAAAACCCAGATTATGTGGATTCGTGTCACACAGGCATGGGGACCTGACGTCTACCACACTTGTGCTTCAGTTGAAGCGGGAGCCTAACATCCTGTTACATAAGCGAACATGGCATTTCTCTGGAGTGGCATTCATTGTCACGGCGCCAGGTGTCCATCATGAGCCGTGTTATAGAGGAAATACCAAAGGAAGCAATAACGTTCTGCCCTGTATTGTAAAACATGACTCAGGTGTGTCCTCTTTCTGTGTCTGTAATGGCAAGCTTCACGGTGTAACTTTCCACATGGCAAATCACAGGCTAAGAGGTTCCTGCAGGGCTAGGTGGAATGGATGGATTATCCTTGTGATTTGATCTACTGTAAAAGAGCTCCTCCGGTTCCAGCACGATGCTGGAAATCCTCTCTTTAATTCACCTGAAATCACAAATGCCTTTAACAAAAGCAGAAATTTGTTCTCCAGAAAGACACAGTGGAGTGCAAAAGAAACCCTGGATTTTGAGCCATAGCAAGTTTTTCACACTTTATAGTTGCCCATAAAGTACCTATCTTAAGGTTCTTTTCATACTGAGCCTTTAATCTCTGAAAACTCAGGTCAGTGTAACAGGTTTAGCAAGCCGATGCCATAGCAAAATGTCAAGAAAATGGAGGCGATCAGGACGGTTTTTCTGAATAGAGGGGTCAGTAGGGTACAGAGCATGGGGTATTGGCCCAACCCTTCTGACAAGTGATGCAAAAATTCTTTGCTTTTGAATGGGGTAAACTATGGCCCCACCCTGACACTGGATTTTGTTCACTAGAAAGTAGAATTATATCAAAATTCAAACAGAGCTGAAACATTTTAAGGTAACTTGCTTAGGGACTTCCCTGGCGGTCCAGTGGTTAAGACTTCACCACCTTCCAATGCAGGGGGTGCAGGTTCAACCCCTGGTTGGGGAGCTAAGATCCCACATGCCTCGAAGCCAAAAAACTAAAATATAAAACAGAAGCAATATTGTAACAAATTCAATAAAGACTGTAAAAATGGTCCACATCGAAAAAAATCTTAAAAAAGATAATGCCTATATACGCATGTTTCTCATGAAGCGGCTTTATTTACTGTGACAATCTTAAGAGCTGCTTGAAGGGAAATTTTGAGTCTCTTAAAGAATACAGTAGATAAGCATCTTACCTGATACTTATTTTTAAAATAGTTGAGTCCATATGAATTTTAAATGGCATCTTTTACAGATTTCAACATACATTTTAATGAAGCTGATACAAGATGCCCTCAAAATATAATGTCAGGTGGAATTTGAAGGAGTGTGGTTATCAATGCAGTAACTTCCAGACAGGTGACCTGAAACAGGTCATAGAATATTCTTTCGAAGACCAGCAACGAGATGTGTAGCTTGCTTTGAAGCGGGATGGTTGAGAGATCCTGAATGGGTCAGATTCACACAAAATCCAAAAGAGACAGATTTCTTTTGAAACTTCCTCTGAAAGGTTTTCCTTACACTGCAAGCCAGAGAGTACAATTAGCAGGACAGAAATTATTCTTAGTAATCAAAATAAATGAAAAACACTGAAATGGTTTAAGTCAGTCATAGTACCTTCCCGAGGAGTATCTGTTGCCATGATACCTGTTTCTGTGATCTAGCCATCGGGAGATCAATGGAGAATCTCACTGAACCATTCAGACCTTCATCCAGTCACCATTTACTGAACATCTAGTAAGTGCCAGGTGTGTAGTAAAGACCAGGTGTGTCAGCTTTGAGGAAGGCAGACCCAGTTCTATCCTCGGGGAGCTTTACCCTTAAATACCTTTCCACAGAAAGCACATTCGCCATTTGGATATCCAAGCTAGAAATGGACAAAGGTTTTATTCTGTTGACGAACGCATACACACATATAATAGCACAACTAGGCTGTTGCTTGCTGTGATGGTTAATTTTTTGTGTCGACTTGGCCGGGCTAAAGGAGGCCCAGAGAGCTGGTAAAACATCATTTCTGGGTGTGGCTCCTGAGGGCGTTTCCAGAGGAGACCGGCACTGAATCTGTAGGCTCAGTAAGGAAAACCCACCCTCCCCAGGGTGGGAGGCAACATCCAATCTTGAGGCCTGAACGGAACAGAAAGGCCAAGGAAGGATAGACTCTCTCCGTCTTTCCTCTTGAGCTGGACGTCCATCTTCTCCTATCCTTGGACATCAGAGCTCCTGGTCCTCGGGCTGATATCGGCATATGGTGGCATGTCTCGGCATCCATAATTGCATAAAGCATTTTGCATAATAAATCTCCTCTTAGATAGATATAGAGATAGATAGATGGGGCCTGGATAGATAGGTATGGGCATAGGTAGATAGATATAGTTATAGCCTATTGGCTCTGCTTCTCTGGAGAACTCTGACGAATATATACAGAGGGCTATGATCTGAAGGTTTGTGTCTCCCCGCCATTCAAATGCTGCAAGCCTAATGCCCAAGGTGATGCTGTGAGCAGGTGGGGCCTGTGGAGGTGATGAGGTCATGAAGGCAGAGCCCTTCCGGTGGGATTAGTACCCTTATGAAACGCCCTCCACGCCATCCACCCCACCCCCCGAGAGCCCCCTCACCCCTCACGTG
Source organism: Physeter macrocephalus (assembly GCF_002837175.3). Classification (NCBI taxonomy): domain Eukaryota; kingdom Metazoa; phylum Chordata; class Mammalia; order Artiodactyla; family Physeteridae; genus Physeter; species Physeter macrocephalus. The sequence goes on along the minus strand of NC_041222.1, from coordinate 107,155,704 downwards.
CCGAGGACACAGGGAGAAGTTGGCATCTGCAGGCTGGAAGAGGGCCTGCCCCAGCACCCGACCAGGCTGGCACCCTGGTCTTGGATATCCCAGCTCCAGAGCAGTGGGAAATCAGTGTGCGTTGTCTGTAAGCCTCCCAGTCTGTGGTATTTTGTTACAGCCGCCCGGTCGGACTGAGACAGTCATGACTGGTCTGCTTGGGGAAGCAGAGTTACCTGCAGGAGCCGAGGGCGGCTGTCGGTGGGGTAGCGGGAGGCCCGGGCCTGCGGGCCTGTGTCCCCTGGGCCTCAGCGTGCAGCCCCGGAGGAGCTGGGATGCAGGAGCCCGGCTCCCCAAGCTTCCCCCCTTGACCGACGGGAGGTCCAGCCGTCCGCGTGCGTGCGCCAGCCCATCTGAAGTGGGGTTTTGAGATTCCAGACTATTTCAAGGGAAGAGTCAGTGGGAAGAATCAGGTACCTCAGCCCCTCCCGTCACGATCGACAGACTGTCCCACATAGTATCAGGATTTCACTGACAAGCCTGCTCAGCACTTCACCAACATCACCTAAGCTCTGTCCTCCTAACAGCCGGGTTGTTATTTTATAGATGAAGAAACCAAGCCTTAGGGAAGCTGAACGTGGGCTCCCGAGTCACGGAGACAGCAACATAGACAGGAACTCAGGCCCTACCTCCAAGCACCCCTTCCCGTGCCAGGTCGCCCCCCAGTGCGTGCCGAGTGCGGGAAGGACATCTTCCTGCAGACACAGCAAAGCTCGCTCCAGGTGCTTTGTGTTTCTGACGCTGCGCTGGGTGATTTAATGCATCATCTCTGAACCTGCAACACGCAAGGTGGGAGCCAGGGGCCGGAGAAGATGAGAAATGGCTGAGATTCTTTCATTCCTTCGTCCATCACTAAGGCGGGGGTGGGCTGCAGGGTAAGCCAGGGTCCTGGGCAGCCGGGGGTCGTGAGGAACGGGACAGGTCCAGTTCCTGCCTTCAAGGCGTTGTCCTCCGGCACGAGGACAGAGTCCGCAAAGCAGTGCGTAAGTCAGGAGCGGCATTTCAAACGGCGCTGACGCCAGGGGAAGGGAAGGAGGCCGCCGGTGAGCAGAGCCCGGACGCAGGTCCCTCACGTGGTGCGCGCGGCCCGGGGGAACGTCCCGAGGTGCGCGGCTCGGCGGACGGCGGCCTGGCTGCGGGGGGAGGGGCGGGCAGAGAGCCGGGCCCCGCGTGCAGCCGGTGCTCCTCCCGTGGGAAGCCACGAGGGGGAGCTGAGACCGAAGGGGGCCTGAGTTTGGCCGTCGGGAGAGGCGCGTGGCGCAGGACGCTGCGGACGGCTGCGCGAGAGGGCGCGCGGGCGAGTGGGGGCGCGCCGAGGCCGGGGAGGCCGGGCGAGGAGCGCGCCCTGCGGTTCCTGCAGGCCCAGCCGGGAGGCCTTGCCGAGCCCCGCGCGGGCCAGGACTTCTGTGCAGATGGGAGGTGGCGGATTCCCACTGGCGACCTAGGCCGAGATGCCTGCGACTCGGGACAGAAGAGCCTGCAGCTCAGCCCGAAGTGTGGAGCCGGGCCAAGGGTCGGGAGGGGGCCATGCAGGCGCTCGGAGCCCTGGAGCCCACGGGGTCCACATGCTGGGAAACAGGCTGCACGTCCCGGCGGGGCGTCTGTCCTGAGGGACACACTGATCACGGGCCGAGGCGCCGGGACGTCCGCCGACTTCCACCCGCATCTCAGTGATGGAAGCCACGCCTCATCCCAAGCGAGCACGCCCGGAACCCCCAGGCCCCCCCAGTAGAAGACGGTGGGTTCATTTTCTCCCTCGGCTTTTCGTTACGTTAGTCGTTTTTGAACACGTGCGTCCTTCAGGCGGCTGTAGATTTCAAGGCGTGAAGTCCTAGCGAGAAAAGCCTCTTCTTCCTCGGTTAAGATGCCTGTGAGGAGGATACGCGGGCTCCCCGTTCATAGGTGGCACGCGGGAAGGGCTGCCTCCTGTGAGGGAGTTACAAGCCAGGACCTCCCCGGGGTCGAGACAGCCCCCGCCGGGCAGTCTCTTGGCCAGGGCTCTGATTTTCAGTCTGCGTCCTACGGCGGCGATTCCAGACGCACGTGGCAGGCGCAGGACAGGAGGACGAGCGTGGTCCTTCCTGCGGCGGCATCGTCCTTCACGTCTCACGTCTCCAGCCATGACTCCCGGGCATTCAGGGCGCTTCTACCGAGACACCAATGAGCACTCCCAGGCCTCCTGTTCCAACGTTAACACAGCCGCCGTTCCTTGCGAAGGTGAGATTCCACAAGGCCAGTAGATGCCAATGCAGCCCGTGTCCCAAGTGAGGTGACCTGGTCCAACCTTGTCTACTGTGCATTTTAACAGTCCCCTTATAGTTCTTTCTGTAAAGGTCTAACAGCTTTTCATTCATTAGTTCATTCGTCTGTCTGCTTTGTGGGGATCTGGGGAGTGTATAGCGGAACACTGTGCTTGGCTGTTCAAGGGCTCGTTAGAAAAGATGAACTCTCACGTCGCAGAGACACAACAAGATGTAATCTGTATGTGGCCTGTGAGAGAATGTACCACGGCTGGTCACGTTCTTGATGGAGGCTAACCACAGAAATCCATGGAGGAATTAGAAGTTTGGGGGCGGAACCCAGGAATGGAAACAGTGAGAACGCTAGATAACGTTGTCTGTGACATCTCTCCACGATTCCGCGGGGATTTACGTAAGTACTGACTGGAGGTCTGCATCTCCGTGTTTTTAGAGAAAATCACTCCAGATTAGAATTAAGTCCTAGGGCTCTAGACTGATCAAAAGCAGATCCACTCTCATGACCTTTGCTCCCCAAAGAAGCCACGTGTTTCCCTGAGGTCAATATTTTATTACCCAGGAGAAAACTCTGGTCCTTTAGGGTTTTTTTTTCTGACCAGTGCCACCAACATAACATCTAGTCGCGTCCAAACTCTTGTTCCTTAAGCAAATATCTATTGAGGGTTTACCATGCACCAGCTGGGCGTTGTCACAGGCTCTAAGGATGCGGCAGGGGGACATTGAGAGCCCATTCCTGCCCTTCGCGTGCAGTGCAAGAAGGAAACCCTGAGGGCTCCGGCAGGATAGACCAGGGGGCCGTGCACACTCCGCTGAGACCTGGGGGCCTGGAGAGGAGTCAAGGAGAGAAGCACGGGAGGCAGGTGTTTCAGCCTCAGGCCATAGGAGTCACGTGTGTGAAAGCCGGAGGAGGAATGCAAGGCATTCATTCCGAAACCAGTCCAACTGGCCTGCAGCAGGCGAGCTCCAGAGAGGGACAGGGTGAGGCTGCAGAGGGCGGGTGGCCAGTTCCAAAGTCAGTCGGAGGACAAGGAAGCCACGGCTTCAAGCAGGAAAGCGCACGGTCGGGTTTACACTCCGAAAAGACCATTCCTGGATGCAAGAGTCTGTTGTTTCACAGCATTTCTAGTCTGTTACCGAATCATGGATTTTACCTTGTCACTGTCACCCTGACGTGGAAAAAAAAAAAAAAGGAAGAACTTCTAAAAGAGGGTCTGTTTTGAATTGAAAGGAAAAGCTGCCATAATCGAAAAGCTGATTCCTTGCTGTATGTTTATATGCTGCATGAAATTTTACAGCTTTGAGAAACTTCTGTCTTCTAAATGTAGCCAAATAATGCTGGTGTCTGTTGCAGAATTAGTGTGGTTTACTTTGTAGAGTGCTTTTTTTTTTCTTTCATAAAATACCCATAGAACTTTTGACCTGTCTTGTGACCAAATTCTGGACACAGAAGGGGTATTTTGATTATAATAGTGTGAAATAGATCAGAGATAATGTAAGAAAAAAGATCTGGCATTTAACTAATCTCTTTGGCCATCATCCAACAGAAAACTTTCTCTGGGAGTGCCAGAGTAACAGTTACTAAAAAGTAATATATTTTTAGAGACACCAACTTCAGCCCACACTCTTTTCTAGATTTAGACTTTGCTATAAAGGATAAAATTTTTCCAGTTTTTATAGGGAGACACCTCTAATGACCAAATCTAAGTACCTGTATTTTGGAAGTTGTATTGACACATGAATCCATGAAAATATATTCTGTTTAATAAACACGGCGCTTTCCGTGGGCACAGGAGGATGGCAATCTCGATCTTTCCTTCTAGCCCTAGTCTTAACCAGGTGTTGCAGGGGCATGCTGAGCAAGAGTCGTATTTTTTTTAAATTGAAGTCTAGTTGATTTACAATGTTGTGTTAATTTCTGCTGTACAGCACAGTGAGTCAGTTATACATATATCAATACATACGTTCTTTTTTATATTCTTTTCCATTGTGGTTTATCACAGGATACTGAGTATAGTTCCCTGTGCTCTACAGTAGGACCTTGCTTATCCATTCTCTAGATACTAGTTCGCATCTGCGAACCCCAAACTCCCGGTCCATCCTTCCCCACCCACACCCTTGGCAACCACAAGTCTGTTCTCCGTGTCAGTGAGTCTGTTTCTGTTTCGTAGATAAGATTTGTGTTCTATTTTAGATTCCACATATAAGTGATATCATATGATATTTGTCTTTCTCTGTCTGACTTATTTCACTTAATGTGATCATCTCCAAGTCCATCCATGTTGCTGCAAACGGTATTATTTCATTCTTTTTTACGGCTGAGTAATATTCCATTGTATATAGGTACCACATCTTCTTTATCCATTCCTCTGTCGATGGACACTCAGGTTGCTTCCATGTCTTGGCTATTGTGAATAGTGCTGCCATGAACATTGGGGTGCATGTATCTTTTCGAGTTACAGTTTTGTCCGGATATATGTCCAGGATTGAGATTGCTGGATCATATGTTTTTTAGTTTTTAGTTTTTTGAGGAACCTCTATAGTGTTCTCCATAGTAGCTGCACCAACTTACATTCCCACCAACAGTGTAGGAGGGCTCCCTTTTTTTTTTTTTCCCGGTATGTGGGCCTCTCACTGTTGTGGCCTCTCCCGTTGCGGAGCGCAGGCTCCGGACGCACAGGCTCAGCGGCCATGGCTCACGGGCCCAGCCGCTCCGCGGCACGTGGGATCTTCCCGGACCGGGGCACGAACCCGCGTCCCCCGCATCGGCAGGCGGACTCTCAACCACTGCGCCACCAGGGAAGCCCGAGGGCTCCCTTTTAACAGAGTCGTATGTTGATAGAAACATTGGGTTCCTTTTGGGTGTGTTTTTCGTGGCCACAGAATGAAGGGTCTCCACGTAGCTTGCACTGGCCAGGCTCAGCAGAGGTCAGCAAATGCACTGAGGCTGGGAATGCACCAGAATGTTCCTTGGAAAAGTCCTAACTGGGGAGGCAACTCAGGAAAACGCTGGAGCCACACCCACAGCCTCCTTGCTAGCTACGAGCATTAGTTCCTCACTTGCCCTGTCACTGTCCCTGTAGTTCCTTTCTAGAAATGGCCACGTTTTAGTAGCCTCACTGAGTCCTCATATGTTTGACCTCAAGAGCTGTTTTTTTTTATTCCAGAAACTTCACCTTTTGGGTTGTCCACGGAGGTTCTTTTCAATTATCTGAAAACTTTTTCATTTTAATTTTGAAAAATACGCAGGATGAAATTTGAAATTCCTCAGTATTCTAATGCAGAACTTAAAGCACCACGGTCCCTTCTGGTTCTATGAGAAAGTTGATTAATCTATTAGGAACCTATTATTTTATTAGTTTTTATTTCTATTAATAACCAATAAGCAAATATATAGCAAAAAAAAAATCCATCATGCTTTACTTCACTAGTGATAAAGAGCAAATTAGAGGTACCTAGATAATGAACATCATAGCGAATGGTCTTTTTGAGGAATTTTACAGCTGAGCGCTGAAAAGCATCCTGCTTGTTAAGAAAGGTAATTGATTCCATTTTTCTCTTAGTGTTTGGCCCGCAGAGATCATTACCGAAAATTATTTGTTAAAGAATTTCTAACGCGCTTGTTTTCCTGTGCCTCGGTGCGTTATATGAACTTCAGTTCAGGGTCTAAACAGTCTTCACACAATGCCACAAAAATGCACTCACACTCAGTACAAGTTGAAAAAATAGTAGGATGTTTCTCGAAATGCAAAAAGAAAAACATCTGCCTTTGAACTTTAAAAATCCTGTCTAAATTAGCATGTGCTTTACGTTAGTCCTGTGTTGCTCAAACTTGCACGCATGTGTGTGCATTATGTGTGCTCACATGGTTTGGGGATGGGGGTGTGTGTGTGTATACCTGTCAAGTCCAAACTGCTGCCCTTGAAGTTTGGGGAAATTTTCCTAATGTAAACCTCCGCTAAATAATAATAATAATAAATATATAATGAATATATTTATATATATACACACATATATAAAGGTACCATGGAATGCTTTAATTATATTTTAATGGGTTCTCAGAGTTGGGGTGGGTGAATTATTCTTCTAAATATATTTCAGGTATAGTGTCCTTTGTAAGAAAGCACTTAGGTGTGATCTTCTCAGTTGTGCATTCCTGAAAGGGCAAAGTCTAATTAAACAAAGAAAAGAAGAAGTCATCCCTTGGCTTACTTTTTGCACCAGCTGTTCGGACTCAGACAGTGGCAGAGAAATGTCCAAAGCAGCTGCATGGTTTGGCATGAAAGAAAAGTCTCTCTTTCCCCTTCCTGGGTGAGCATCTTATCAGCAGACGCATTCTGTGGAGCGGTAAGGGCTCTTATCTGCAGAGGCCAGGCTCGGGCTGCGTGCAGGAGCTGGCAGCCGCCTTCTCCACATAGCAACGGGCAAATATTGTTCCTGACGCCCGGGGACCAGTGAGCGGCCGGATGGTGCCGGGGGGCTTTGCAGTACCGGGAGCTCTGGTGTGAACGGTCCCTCACCCTCCTTCCCCTCGTGTCTGATCTTGACCATTTCACGCTATGATCTCATCTGCAGACTGTAAATTCTCGGGGACTTTTCCGAAGGGAAAGTATTACCGAGTGCTGACGCTGTGCTTCCAGAGCAGCCCGGGTAGGCGCTCACTGCAGTCCTTGGCGTTTGTCCATGTTGTGGCGTCTGAAAAGCGCTGCAGTGCTCGCCTATTCTTTGTGGGTATTTCTAAATGCCGGGGTGCGAATCCATCACAGTGATAACTTCTGTGATTCTAGAAAGATCTAGAACGACTGAAGTTACACGGAGTGAATGCTCCTGACCACTCAATGAACAGACCGGGCACCTTGTTCCGAGCCCCGGGCAGCAGCTGGCAGCCTGATTGTCACTGGTAATTTGTGTGCAGGGACCTCGCCCTTTGTTGCTTTTGGGGGGCAGGAGAGGAAAATCCATGAAATGGCGAATTGAGAGGAGCTCAGAGAGGAGCCACTGGGGGCTGGTTTGTCATTCCAGAGGAAGTGCCCTGATTTCAGCCCGCCCGGCATCGCCCACCCTGTTGCCTGGGTCTGTCCCCTCCTCGGGCTTTGCGCCTTGTTTCAGGATGCTGGCAGGCACGCTCGCCTCGCTCTCCTGCCTCAGTGTGTATTGTTGCAGCTTGACAGGGACTCTGGGCTTCACAGCACCTCTTCCAGGTGCAGTCATTTGGTTATTTGCTGAGGGCGAGGTCAGCAACGTACTTTCACGTCCGAGGTTTAATGCCATATGTCACCTGGTTTACTACAGGAAAAAACATTCAGAAACTCTCTCTCTAGTTAGCTGATGGGTTTTATTTCCAACCAAATGGATACCGACTTTATAAATGCTGAGATGTTTGGTTTTTGTTTTGAGCCCAGAAGAAGATTACCACAAATGCAAACTCGTTCTGGCCACCTAAGAATTTTGTCATAGAAGCAGCGTGCTTTCTTTCCCCTGTGGGTTTTGAAACTTGGCCATGTGGTATTTTTAAGCCGGCAGCGGAATACCTTTCAGACAGGGCTGAGGATTCTGCTTAATTGAGTACAGCAGGTTAACAAAAGTGCCAATGTTCCTTAAAAACAAACCCCCAAATGCTCTGTGGACCTAATCTTAAAGAGTAGATTAAGTTGCCAGTTGCATTTTTCCATGTTTATCTTCTGAGATAGGAAGGAATACAATTAAAGTGTGTTACCATAGCAGCATCTGTAACATTTTAGGAGACAAAAGATCCTTTTTTCCACACAAGGATCCAAACCAGAAGCATTATCCATTTACGAAAGCAAATAAGGCTAGCGGCACATATTTTTTACAGTCCTATTATGGAAGTACTAAACATCCAATGTCCTGAGGTCAGACTGTGGAACACAGCTGTTCACATGCATCTCTGTCCTGGGTTCACACTTTCCTTAATTCCTGAATATTGATCAGTCCTTTCCCGACAACATACCTCAAAATGGAGAACTTTCCTCCCATCACATTTTATGGACAACAGGGAGGTGAATAGAACGTAAGCCTTCTGGAGCATTATTTAGGCTTTCTGCCTGGCTCTGTTTAGTCATCTTGATTGTTTTTCTCTGGAGCACAGTCTTTGCTCTCTTCTTTAAAAATAATGGCAGGCTTCTGGTCTGAAGAAAGAAGCACAGAGATCTCAGACCTTTGTCTGGACTCCCCTCCCCTTGGCCCCTCACCCTCCCCTCTTCCCTGTTCCTTCCTCTCCTTTCCCTTCCTCTGCCATTTACCATTGCCTTCTCCTCAGCCTTATTCATCCTGTGGCCCACGCTCTACCCTCACCAGCCCAGCATCTGTCTGTTCCACGTGGAATCCTGTGATCTCCAAGCAGAAGACTCTCCCCGGATTCATCCTGTAACAAGAGAACTTGTCTTTTCTCTAAATTTATGCATACTCTCCAAGTTATCAATCAAGTTCACCCACTTCAACAGTTGGTTTGCTACCATAAACACAAGGTTACTATTGATATAACGTCTCAACCAGTTAGCAGTTTAAGGTATATCTAAGGAAAAAATTTTAATGACAATCCTTGACTTCATTTAAATCCAGTTGACTCCAAAAATGAAAGGTACTTTCCATAGACCCAGAACTTTGACAGCGAGACAAGACATGTCACTCTGTTCTCTTTATTCTCCTCGTTATCCATCGACAGTTGTTAGCATTTTTAGAAGTCTGGTTTCGTGTAGCAGAATGCAAGATTGAGGCAAATGTCGTGCCACATACAACAGCAGCCTTGAAAAATTGCTTACCGAGTGGATTGCTGGACTAAAGGGTCTTAAAGTTTCCTTTGTGGATTGTAAACCTGGAGAGAAGTTCATGTTCTGAACAATCCTATTGCCTCTTGAGAAAACCGCAAACACTGACGGAGCCATGGACGTTCGTGTATAAGCACCACCAGTGCCAGTGTGAGCAAGAACTTGGAAAATATTTGCTGAGAGAGAAAATGAGTAAATGAATTAATAGGTAACTGAATATTTATACCGCCTCATAAATCCTCCAGTACAGCACAGCCGTCCTCAGAGCAGCCTTACTCACAGTAACCGACAGGTGGAAGCAACCCAAGTGCCCACAGGCAGGTAAAGGGGCAGGTGTGATGTGGTCGGTGCACGCAGAGGAGTAGGGTCCCTAGGGCTAGGGTCAGGGTTAGAGTTAGGGTAAGAGCTAGTACTAGGGTTAGAGTTAGGGTTAGGGTTAGGGTTACAGCTAGTACTAGGGTTAGAGTTAGGGTTAGGGTTAGTGTTAGAGCTAGTAGTAGGGTTAGAGTTAGGGTTAGGGTTAAAGCTATTACTAGGTTAGGGTTAGGGTTAGGGTTAGGGTTAAAGCTAGTACTAGGGTTAGAGTTAGGGTTAGGGTTAGAGCTAGTACTAGGGTTAGAGTTAGGGTTAAGGTTAGGGTTAGAGCTAGTAGTAGGGTTAGATTTAGGGTTAGGGTTAGGGTTAAAGCTAGTACTAGGGTTAGGGTTAGGGTTAAAGCTAGTACTAGGGTTAGAGTTAGGGTTAGGGTTAGTGTTAGAGCTAGTAGTAGGGTTAGGGTTAGAACTAGTACTAGGGCTAGGGTTAGGGTTAGAGTTAGGGTTAGAGCTAGTAGTAGGTTTAGAGTTAGGGTTAGGGTTAGGGTTAGAGCTAGTACTAGGGCTAGGGTTAGGGTTAGAGCTAGTACTAGGGTTAGGGTTAGGGTTAGGGTTAGAACTAGTACTAGGGTTAGGGTTAGGGTTAGAACTAGTACTAGGGTTAGGGTTAGGGTTAGAGCTAGTACTAGGGTTAGGGCTAGTGGTAGGTTTGGGGTTAGGGTTAGGGTTAGAGCTAGTTCTAGGGTTAGGGTTAGGGTTAGAACTAGTACTAGGGCTAGGGTTAGGGTTAGAACTAGTACTAGGGTTAGGGCTAGTGCTAGGATTGGGATTAGCGTTAGAGTTAGGATTAGAGCTAGTGCCAGGGTTAGGGCTAGTGCTAGGATTGGGGTTAGTGGTAGGTTTACAGGAACTGGACCCTGACACGCTGCAACACGGATGAGTCTTTCGGCCGTTGTACTCAGTGAAATGTCAATCACGACAAATCCTGTTTGATTCCACTTGTTGAGGTCCCTGGAGGAGTCACTTCACAGAGGCAGTAAGGAGGGTAGTGGGTGCTGTCTCTGGGTGAGTGAGACCTTGTAAAATGGCTACAGATTCTCAGTTTTAGAAGATGAAATTATTTCTGGAAATGGATGGTGGTGACGTTTCCACAGCAATGTGAATGTATTTCATGCCACTGAACTGACAGTTAAGTGTGGTTATAATGTACATTTTTTGTTATGTATATTACAGTAAAATTTTTAAAAGCCTCCTATACAAAAAAAAAAAACTAGAATATTTTATTCATGATCAGGAGAACAGCTTACACAAACAATAGGTCACTTGGGCAAGAGGCTCTTGAGACCTGAAAATAGTGAAACGTAAAGCACCAGGAAAAAGGCCCTGCTCACCGAGAACTCGCCTCCCCTTCTGCTGGACGCAGATCCCGGGGCAGTGGACACAGCCCTCCCCTCGCCCGTGAAGCACCCCCTGCACTGTCCTGGTGACATGTGCACCCCACACAACCCGGTTCTCAGGTTGGGGCGTCATGGCCCAACACTCACTGTGATCCAGCGTCTCAGTACATGCTTCGCCTACACAATCTAATTTCTTTTTTTTAAATTAATTTTTATTGGTGTATAATTGCTTTACAATTATTGTGTTAGTCTCTGCCGTACAGCAAAGTGAATCAGCTATACATATACATATATCCCCTTCTTTTTGGATTTCCTTCCCATTTAGGTCACCACAGAGCACTGAGTAGAGTTCCCTGTGCTACACAGTAGGTTCTCATTGGTTTTCTATTTTATACATCGTATCAGTAGTGTATATCTCCCAATTCATCCATCCCCCCTCCCCCCCTTGGTAACCATAAGTTTGTTGTCTACATCTGTGACTCTATTTCTGCTTTGCAAATAAGTTCATCTGTACCATTTTTCTAGATTCCACATGTAATCGATACTATACAGTATTTGTTTTTTTTCTTTCTGACTGACTTCACTCAGTATGACAGTCTGTAGGTCCATCCACGTTGTTGCAAATGGCATCATTTCATTCTTTTTTATGGCTGAGTAATATTCCATTGTATATATGTACCACATCTTCTTTATCCATTCCTCTGTCAGTGGACATCTAGGTTACTTCCATGTCCTGGTTGTTGTAAAGAATGCTGCAGTGAACATTGGGGTGCATGTAGGTTTTGGAATTATGGTTTTCTCCAGGTATGTGCCCAGGAGTGGGATATCTAATTGCAACTTCACCACAATCCCTAGGGTCTGTATTTGCCAGACAGGAAAACAGAGACTCAAGGAGGGTAGTGATCTGCGGTGGCAGGTCTGATTCGCTAAGAAATCTGGGCTGCAGACTCAGGTCCGTCTCCTCCAAAGGCCGGGATCCTAACCACGTTTGTGTAGTGAGAGGAACGTCTTGGGAGGACTCTCCCCCATTGGGTTTGTCCTGGTTCTAGAGCCCTTCTGGGAGCTCTGGATGTGTAGTGGTCCTTCAAACCCATTTGTCCACACGTGAACACCTGCGTGGACGTCTGCTTCCCGCCCCTCAGTAGGTGGCATTTGCCGTCCACACAGCCCGGGGGTCAGGCTCCCGTTCCTCGTCCGCCCCATCAGCACGGCCTGTGGGCGTCCCCTCCACATCGGCATGCTCCCTGCGTGACCCTGACCCCCGCCATTGGCATCCCGTCCCCGACATCAGCAGGAACCTCCTAAACAACAGCGCCCCTTTCTTTTTCCGTGGGTTGGTCAGAGGGCTCTTTTTAAAACAGAAATCGGATCCTGACCCCAGCCTGCCTGTCACCCATCAGAGGCTTTCTACCACCCTTAGAAGAGAATCCACTCTGCTTAATACGGTCGCAGGGAAGGCCAGCTGGAGCCCGTCCCCTCTCGGCCTCACCCAGCCCTCTTGCGCGATCTCGCTCCTAGAGCAGCGGGGCTCTGACCCAAGTCATCTCTTTCCCTTTCTCAAGATTTCCAAGCACCGCAGACCTCAGGGCCTGAGCAGGTACAGTTCCTGCTGCCTGAGATGCTCTTGAAAGTCTTTATCTTCTCATGGCCAGAGGTCACAGCTCGAGGTGACCAGGTCAGGAGGGCCTGCTCCGAGCGCTCAGGTCCAGCCGTCTCGACGGCTTGCTTTGCTAATTGCATGTCATTCATCGCTGTCTGAAATTGTTTGTTTCCCGTGGATAGTTTATCCATCTCCCTCCACTAGACCTGTAGCTCCCTCATAACTGGGGGTCTGTCTGTCTCTTCCCATGCTGTACCCTGTGCCTAAACCAGCACCTGAAATCCATGTGAATGAGTGAATGGCTAAGAAGCCTGGGGTCATGTAAGCGAATGTAACCCGAACACCCTCTGGCCGTCATCAGTGGGGAGAAGGGCACCAGGGCAGTAACTGCAGTTCAGAAGGATAAGTGTGGGCTGCACAAGCGCACAGAGGCTCTGAGGAAAGTCCTGGGGGAAGTCCTTCTCCTAGGAGGCCCTCTGCCTAAGCTCTGTTATTCCGTAATCAGACAGAGAAAGACAAATACGGAATGGTATCACTTATATGTGGCATCTAAACCAAACAAACAAGCTCATTCATACAGAGAACAGGTTGGTGGTTGCCAGAGGCGGGGGTTTGGGGGAAGGAAGGAGAAATGGGTGGAGGGGGTCAGAAGGTATAAACTTCTAATTGACGTCGTGTACAGCATGTGATTGTAGTGTGTCGATATATTTTACAGTTGCTAAGATAGTAGACCTTTAAAGTTCTCATCACGGGGAAAAAATATTTGTACCGAGGTGAGGTGATGGATGGTAACTGGACTTATTGTAGTGGTCATTTCACAATGTATACAAGTATCGAATCATTATGTCATATGCCAGAAATTAGTATAATGTTATATGCCAACGATACCTCAATAAAAAAGAGTCACGAAGAAATCTTGTTCCATTCAGTAGTTGTTTTTTTTTTTTTAACATCATTATTGGAGTATAAGTGCTTTACAATGGTGTGGTAGTTTCTGCTGTATAACAAAGTGAACCAGCTATACATACACGTATATCCCCATATCCCTTCCCTCTTGTGTCTCCCTCCCTCCCTGCCTATCCCATCCCTCTGGGTGGTCACAAAGCACCGAGCTGATCTCCCTGTGCTATGTGGCTGCTTCCCACTAGCTATCTGTTTTACATTTGGTAGTGTGTATATGTCCATGCCACTCTCTCACTTCATCCCAGCTTACCCTTCCCCCTCCCCGTGTCCTCAAGTCCATTCTCTACATCTGCGTCTTTATCCTTGTCCTGCCCCTAGGTTCTTCAGAACCATTTTCTTTTTTTAGATTCCATATATATGTGTTAGCATACGGTATTTGCTTTTCTCTTTCTGACTTACTTCACTCTGCATGACAGACTCTAAGTCCATCCACCTCACTACAAATAACTCAATTTCATTTCTTTTTATGGCTGAGTAATATTCAATTGTATATATGTGCCACGTCTTCTTTATCCATTCCTCTGTCAGTGGACACTTAGGTTGCTTCCATGTCCTGGCTATTGTAAATAGAGCTGCAGTGAACATTGTGGTACATGACTCTTTTTGAATTATGGTTTTCTCAGGGTATATGCCCAGTAGTGGGATTGCTGGGTCGTATGGTAGTTCTATTTTTAGTTTTTTAAGGAACCTCCATACTGTTCTCCATATGGTGTCAGGTGATACCTCATTGTAGTTTTGATTTGCATTTCCCTAATGATTAGTGATATTGAACATCCTTTCATGTGTTTGTTGGCCATCTGTATATCTTCTTTGGAGAAATGTCTATTTAGGTCTTCTGCCCATTTTTGGATTGGGCTGTTTGTTTATTTGATATTGAGCTGCTTGTATATTTTGGAGATGAATCCTTTGTCAGTTGCTTCATTTTCAAATATTTTCTCCCATTCTGAGGGTTGTCTTTTCATCTTGTTTATTATTCAGTAGTTTTATTGCTAGCAGTGATACTAGCATTGTTATCTTGAAACCATTTGTGCTATATTGTAGGAAGAACAAATGACTGTGCCCTTAGGAACCAAGATTTCTGTGTAGTAGAAAATGTATACAAAGTTAAAACTCCATAAACTGAAGCGTCAATTGGAAAAGCCTCATAATATTCTTTCTCTTACAAAACTGCCCATACTTCCTAGTTCTGTCCACTTTAAAGGCCTGGAAGCAACGGCACCCCAAAAGTAATAGGCACTCCCCAGCACCTCAAATTGAGGTTTCTGGATACCAATTGCCACAGAAGGACTAAAGCCTTTTGGAGAAAATACTGATTTTTTTTTTTTTTTTTTTTTTTTTTGTGGT
>NC_041222.1:107104514-107140891 GCF_002837175.3 Physeter macrocephalus | reverse complement strand
GGAGAAAATACTGATTTTTTTTTATTTTTTTTTTTTTTTGTGGTACGCGGGCCTCTCACTGCTGTGGCCCCTCTCATTGCGGAGCACAGGCTCCGGACGCGCAGGCCCAGCGGCCATGGCTCACGGGCCCAGCCGCTCCGCGGCATGTGGGATCCTCCCGGACCGGGGCACGAACCCGCGTCCCCTGCATCGGCAGGCCGATTCTCAACCACTGCGCCACCACGGAAGCCCAAATACATGGTTCTTAATGAAAAGAAAGAAAGCAAGCCTAGGAGCGTTCTTCTTCGAATGTATGAAGCAGCGTAAGGTCATTGCTGTGGAATATGAACCCTGACGCTATCTCTAAATGCAGGAGACATGGTCACCGTGGTCATTTGTTCTTGGAATATAACCTCTTACTTTCGGATGTTTTAGGCAGAGGGAAAACGGTTTCTGGGAAACATCTCTCTTTCTTGTAAGGTTTATCCTTGGTGTGCCCGGATAAACCCTCCATTGTTTGGATGCTCTGTACCGTATCTAGCGCTCTGATTCCTATTGGTATTGTCACGGCGCTTAATTAAGCATGCTATTGGCATAAACAGGGTAGTCACTGAATGCTGGACACAATAAAAAGGGAGTGTCGAGAAGCAGTAGGCATTTATTGGAGAGTTTAAAATATGATGTTTATAAAACCTGCCAAAGTCAGAGATTTTTTTAAAGAATGATTTTGAATCACCTGAGTCACTTCTTAGCCCCTGCAAGCGCAGTGGATGCCTCGCTGGTTGTAAGTCATTGTGTTTAGAAGACGCTGGTATGAATGTCCCTTCCACATTTTGTTACCGCCCAGCGTCCTGCTTTAAACTCTTACGGTAGTTTTTCCTGATCTTTCTGCTTGCTAGTCTCACCATCCTCAAATCTTCAAACTGCTGTTTGGCCAGTGGTTATAATAAACGATCCTTTCATGCCTTCAGTATACAGTGCGTCGTATTGTAGTGAAATTGTTTATTGCCGTGTCTGTCTCGCTAATAGACTGTGCGCTCCTTGAGGGAAGAAGCTGCCCTTTTATCTTGAATTCTTAGCGTCCATTCCTAGCGGATTCTAAGAACGGTCCGAATGATGCATCATTCTCCAGACCCTTCACAGCATCAACGCCCTCCTTTATGTAAGTGGGGAAGGGAATTGTTCAGGACCTGAATTTCACCTGGAGGTTGGCAGCATTTGTAAGTAGAACTTTTTAGATTCTACAGAGAACTCGTAATTAGGTGGCTTTGTCAACAGATGCTTTGAAGCGTCAGGGGAAAAAAATGCTAAAGCAAAAGATGAAAGCTAGAAAGATTCCTCAGGCTTAGAGCGTATTTATCACGCTCTGACTCCCTTAAAAATGAGAGCTGGACGTTCACCAGTACTTGACTACCTGTCTTTCCCGTTTGTTATATCTGCTATTATTTGAACATCTGGGATTAAAGGCTTACTTAGCCCTTGAGATGCTAGTTAATGCCTCTTAATCACCATGACTGCAAAACAGGTCCCCTGCCCCCGGCCTGATCCCTTTACCTTGAGTTACCTGGAGCACTTGTCGTCAGGTGTGTTCAAGCCAAGGCTGGGTGACAGCAGGGGTCCCCCACTTTATCATGCATCAGAATAAGCTGGAGGCTTTTTATAAAACACAGGTAACTTGGTCTCCACCCCGCCCCATCCCCCAAGTTTCTGAATGGTGAGGTCTGGGTGGAGGCTTAAGAATCTGCATTTCTAACAAGGCCTTGGTGATGCTGCTGCGGAACCAGAAACCGCTCTTCGAGAAGCCCGGGCTGTGAGGCCGTTCTGGCTTCAGTGCACCCATGATCACCTAGGCACGTGGGTAACATGCGTATCCGGCTGCAGCGCGCCTGGGCTGGCGGTTGAGGTTCTGTATTTCTAAGAAGCGCCCAAGTGACGCCGTTGCTATTGGTCCGGGACCACTTTTAAGTTCTCCTCTCTGGCTGATTATTAGAATCATCTGAAAAGCTTTTAAAAATTGTGCTACCCAGATCCTGCCACAAGATTCTGCTCTACTAAGCCTGAACCGGGGCCTAGAAATCTGTCTTTTTTTTTTTTTCTTTAGTTTAGTTTTTTGCCACGATATGCGGCATGTGGGATCTTAGCTCCCCGGCTAGGGATTGACCCCGCGCCCCCTGCGTCGGAAGCAGGGAGTCTTAACCACTGGACCGCCAGGGAAGTCCCAGAAATCTGTCTTTTTAATGAGCAGCCCCAGGTGATTCTATTATAGACGATCCATGGTCCACCTTTGAAGGAAAACGGGTCTAGAAAGAACGAAATCATTTGTGGAATTTTTGTATAACTGCAACTGTCTGAAAAATATAAGCTTACATTTAGAATATATAAGAAAATGCTAGTATATTTAATTGTCTCTAAGATGTACTTTTTTCATGTTTTAATATCTCTAAACCTGGAAGACCTCTAGTCACCCATGGTACTTACAGCAAATCACTGGCGGCATTTTATTTCTCTGTGGAACATAAGACGACTGGTAGATAGAGTATGGAGGGTCTTACTTTCTCTGAGATTCGGTATATTCATTTTCAATGATGTGAAGAGACACAAACTAACAGGCCTTATTCACAATAGAGCAGTACTTTTCGGTGCCGTTTAATTCAGGCTTTCATTATATGAGAAGGTGTTAAAATATATCAAAAGCATTTGCAATTTCTCTCCTCTTTCCGCGGAAGAGGGTGCCTGTTGTGTGAGGGGCAGGTGTGAAGACGGAGAGGCAGTTTGGGAAAAGAAAGGGGCGACGTTGATCTTTGCTAAAGGACCCCTGGAAGGCCCTGGGCTAACAGACAAGGAAGTGAAGGTTGAAAACCAGCAGGGGGTGCTGGGCGCGAATCCTCTTTCTTGGATCTCAACCCAAATCATTATTTTGTGTTTTGTCATCTTTTCATTTAGATTTCAACTTAATCTTTCATTAGAATACGTGTTAACCCTCTTCATTTGTATGATTGGCTTAATGAAAAGTGGGGTATAGAAAATAGTCACTTTTAAAGCATCTAAAGGATTGTTTTCTATCCGGTCGCCAGAGCCTATCAGAGACGTTGTCTGAATGTCTTCTGTCGCGGTCTGGGCTTTGTTTCTGCCACCCAGAAATGAGTAAACTTTAGGAACATCCAGCTGTGTTTCAAAATACAAACGTTCAAATGTGGAGCGTGCGTGATGGAAACTTCTCCGACGGCTGAGAACATGGGTGGATTTGAGGCGGGCGGTTTGATGGAGAGTTATTGTATATTTTCATTCATTTATTTAGCAAACGTTTATTCTGGACCAGGTACTAGAAGTCTGGCAGTGCACAAAACATTCCCTCAACAGAGTACCACACGCACACGCGCACACAAAGAAAGTACGTCTACTTGGAATGTCTACTGCAGTCTTTTTCACTCTACTGGCTATTTTATACCAATTCTGCTCTAACTATTTTTTATGATGAAAATGGTAATTAGCTCATATGATAGACATTCTAATTGACAAGAAGACATGTTTGTTTTAGAAAAAAAATTCTATTGGATCACAGAGGTAACAGCATCGCTGGTGTATTGAGAAGCCTCTTAAAGATGTGAGGACCCCAGGACGTACCGTCTGTGACACACAGTGACCACAAGAGCTTTGAGTTTGTAGCGCCTGCGGTTTTCCAAGCAGTTTCATGACCAGCGTCTGGTCCATTTCTCCTGATGTCCTTGTGAGCGGTGGGTGTGTGAGTGTGAGAATGTGTGTGTGTCCGTGCGGGGCTTGGGGGTGGATTTGCCCGTTTCACGGATGAGGACAGTGGAGGTGTGACAGCAGGGAACCTGCAGCCGATGGGTGGGTCCCAGAAAGGGAATGTGAAACCAGCTTCGTGCTCCCCGTCACTTCTCTCCCCCAGCCCAGCCCCGGTACCACGCACTGTGAGGCAGAGGTCAGACCCGTCCCGTGTGCCCCCTGCTCAGGCATGGCTGCACGAGAGCACGCACACTTTGGGCGAAGACCCCGTGCAGGTGCCTTGTGTGCCCCTGACCCCAGCACTTTAAT
The DNA here is from genome assembly GCF_002837175.3 of Physeter macrocephalus. Lineage (NCBI taxonomy): Eukaryota > Metazoa > Chordata > Mammalia > Artiodactyla > Physeteridae > Physeter > Physeter macrocephalus. Next base: position 107,136,856 of record NC_041222.1, on the reverse strand, counting down.
TCCAAGGGCTGAGCACCTGTTGTTTTCTGGGACAACAGGGAGGGAGCGTGTGGATGGGGTACCTGGTGAGAGCTTCTGGCCCCGGGTGGAACCAAGCCGCCTTCCCACCGCGGAGATGAGCTGGGTTCCCAGAACAAGGAGGGAGTTGACTCGGGGAATCCTCTGAGCTCCCTTAGGAGACCAGATCTGTGATTTTCACACCATGACAAACCGTTTACAGTTTTGGATCTGGGGTCTCTTCCGTGTGGCAGAATGGCAGGAAAGCAGCATTGGTGAGATAAGCGCCCTTCCCCGAAGCCCAGTGACATGGATGACTGCTACAGGTCTCCCGGCATTAACGCTGCGCTTGGATGCTACCAACTGGCTGATATTCTGGCACTTTTGTCTGAGATTGGAAGCAAAGTCTCTGAAATGTTTTGGTTTAGCCTGAATATTTGAGCACTTCCGATGGCCGCTGACCAGAAGCCACGTCATCTCCCCGGGTCCTCAGAGACCTGAACATCCAAGCCGCGCCTGTCGGCCCCACCAGAGAGAAAGCTGAGACCCTCCATCCCCGGGTCCCAGTGGGCCTCAAACTCATGGCAAACCGGAAGGGACCAGAAACATCCCTAACTGGCGTGGCAGCGCCCTTCCCGAGGACACAGCACGCTTGTACCCACCTCATGACTTCTAGGCACTCTGCCCCCCAGCACAGCTCAGGATGGACCATTGCCTAGGCGCTGGCCGCGTCAACTCGGGGATTGTGGGCAGGGGAGGAGAGGGGTGCGGGGACCCAAGATTCATAGGCTTGTCACTCTCACGTGCAAGTTGAACCAATGCCCAAGTGTGGGTGAGAATCCGGAACTGGGTTCTACTCGTCAATCCAGTTCTGGCCATCAGCCAGCCCGGGGACCCTGACAGCAGAGTTTGCTGTTTCCTGGGTTCTTCGGGGTCCTGCTTTGGAGGGTGTTTGTGGAACGGGCCTAATGTAAACACCAGGGCTCTTAAAAAAACAAAACAAAACCCTGATAGACTAAATCATCAGTTCAGCCTCTCGATTCTCCATTAATTCTCTTTTAGAGTTGAAAGACATTCTCTCCTGGATTTTTTTTCCAAAAAATCCAAAGTTCCCTCAGGGCCAGGAGATATGGCCAGGGACACTTGTGACGAGAGAGTGAAAAGAAAGATTGCAGCGTCCTGGCCAGTGTGTGTGTGGAGCAGGGGGTGCTTCTCAATGGGAGGGGATTTTGCCCCCAAGAGACGTTTGTCACTGTCCGGAGAGATTTTTGGCCCTGAGAACTGGGAGGTCAAACGTATAATTCACCGGGAAGCTCCCCCAATAAAGAATCATCCATCCCCAACGTCAGCAGTGCCCAGTGGAGAAATCTGGGGCGTAGAGATAGACACCTTTCAAGCGATGGCCCCTGGGAAGGTCTCCGAGAGTCCAGGAATGTAGAGATGAGAGTACATCACCAAAGGAGGAGGCGTTTGAAGGTGGCAGCCGGTCATGTCGGCACACACATGGAAACGTCCCTCACCTTTCTCTTGGGTCGCTGGGACACATCCTTTGCCTGGAAGGAGGGAGCTGCTCGCATCACCCAGTGGCAGCTCGGCTTAGCCGAGGCAGCGGGTTTCCTGGGAAAGGCTGCCCAGCGCGGGCCCCGCCGGGGTGCTCCGGCGCACGGCAGCCTCAGCGCCAGGCAGGGTGGGCGCGAGGGCCGCCCCCAGGCGGTTTTGCGGGACCGCCCCACTTCTCCATCGCGTCCCCCAACCTCGGATCGCCTTGTGCCAGGCTGGGGTTAACTCTGTGCTTCCTCTCCTGCTCCCCACCCAGCCTGCGGGGGGTCAGGATGTCACTGCCCCCCACGTCCCGCACCCCGAAACCCGCTGTTCTGGGTCGGGCAGCCCTCCTGCCCTTCTCAGTAGCAGAGAGCAGAGTCCCCACCTGGCCTGGGAGCCCCCAGGTGACGCATGCAAGGCAGCGGAAAGTGTGGAAAGGGTGTGGGGAGATTCAAAGGGGAAGGTGAGCCCGCGGGTGGGAGAAAAGGGAGCAGGGAAGGCTGGCGGGTGGTCTCAGAAGTCACTCCCCTGTGCCTTTCTCCAGAGCCGCGTGCGTTTAGCCAGAAGCTCGGTTGGGTCGTTCCCGGGATGAAGCTGGCGCTGACAGGCCCTGCTGGACCGGCCGAGTCTTGAGTCGGGTCTGAGAGGCTGTGGAAGGGCATCCTTCTCAGCGGTGATCTCGTGAGGTCGTGCGGCCCGGAGTCACTGGTTCGCTTTTTTTCTCCCCGACCCCATTCCCAGGCTCCTAGCAGGATCCAGCGGTCCTGGGATCACTGGATCACTGAATGCAGCTCTGGGAGTGTGGATTTTTGCAACCCCTTAAGCTCTGAGGCTGGCTGATTTATTCTGAGACCCTTCAAAGGTGGAGGAATGTGGACCAGAGAAAGATGGGAGCCTCTTAAAGCCTCTTCGCCACCCGGTCACCCCGGTGGGCTGTCTGTCGACTTTTCTATGAACAGGAAGTAGCTTCAGATACTTTTTCAGCAGACCCTGGTTAACAATTCTTCTCCGGTTCCTTCACCAAATCAAAAAATTGTTAATGGAGATAGAGCGAGATATTTTGATGAGCAGCCTTGTTCAATCTCCATCAAAAACCCCTTCAAGTAAACTTCTTTCCCTTCAGCCGATTTCTTCTTTCAAGTATTCCTTTCACCTTCAGATGAAATTCATTTCTCGGTTTATGTAAACCTCATGTCTTCGTCGACAGCAGGTTTTCATGTTTGGATCGAAGCTCGACCTGGAAGCAAGGGTTTCCGGAAAGCACTGAATGCTAGGACATTTCTAGGGCAAAGCCAGCTCTCGTCAAACGCGACGTCCCTGGCTCTCAGATGTGGCCCCCTCAGCAGTGCTTCCTTGTGAAAGCGCTTTCGTGTGCCCTGCTGTGTCGTTCCTGGTAGAAAGAGGTGGTAAGCTGTGCCCCTCAGAAGTGACCTCCCTGGTCCCTGTCTGATCTATCGGGAGCGGCTGCAGGCAGGGTTCTCACCAGCTCATCCCCTCGGGGCCAAACACGGGTGCCCTGGGCCCCTGTCCAGGTAGGAGACCCCCAGGGAAAGCCCAGGTGCTTCAGGAAGCTTCAGGAAGCTTCAGGACGAGGCCACAAATTGGCCCAGATCCCTCAGAGTCAGAATTCTGAGTCACGGTTTTAAAGGCAATTTCTTACTCATTTCCTCCTGGGCCCGCAGGAGGGTCCTGTAGCCCTGAGATGTTTCCTGGGCCAACCCCGTTCCCTCTCCTCACATCCCACCGCCACCAAGATGGGGCCGAGTCTGTCTGTCCCTCTTTGGAAGCTCAAGAGTGAAGGGAACAAGCTGAAATTTCTATTCACTATTGACACTGCACGTGAAATACAGGAAAGAGTTCAGGGAGTTGTTCCGGAGAAGAGGCTTCGTTGCCAAATTGTATGCTAATCCGGACCTTAGCTGAGCCTTCTGGCTGCTGAGAGAATCACACCTCATGGGCTCCAGGTGCCAAGCCTGGGGAGACTTACCCCCTTGAAGGCGTCTGAGAACCCCCGACTGCTTTCCCTTCCACTATCCCCTTGCTTCCGTCCTGCACGCGTGCGTGCTTCCTCCGTTTGGCCCCGTGTCAACTCAGGTGTAAAACGCAGCCTTTCATCCGTGTTTACAAGGACGTCCATGTGCACCAAATCCCACCTGGGGAGAGAATCTGCTGAGCCCTCAGGACTGGCGCACGTCCCTCCAGGTTCTTTCCCCAAGTTGGCCAGAAGTCTTAACCCTCCCAGCAAGTCTTTGTGTCAGCTGGCCTCCAGTGTATATTTGAAGTGTTTCCAACAAATAACACTCTTCCTCAGAGAAATTCTGAGGCCACGCAGAACCATCCTGTTACAGTATCATTAGAGACCCACAGGGATAGCACTGCCTTTCTATGCAGTAATGGCACGACGCTAATTCGTATCATCTATTTAACGATCACGTATTTAGCGCCTTCTAAGTATCAGGACATGTGGTTTTGAGTTATTTTCCCAGGAGCAGTGAGGGATGTTGCCTGGTGACTCCCCCAGGCCACCAGGACAGGATGGCAGGGGACCGGCTGGGCTTGTGGGACGTGTTGGTAGCACACTGTGGTGTTGGTGGTAACCGATCCAGTTGCGAACGAAGCAAGCCCTTGCTTCAGTGCAGGAGGACAGCGCATCATGGAGCAGAGAGTGGGGCAAAGATGACGGTGAAGGGCATCTTCTGTTCACCCGAAGGGGGTCTACAACGGGCGTGCTTTCTGCCACATTTGCCAGCTGAGCAATCGCAATGCCACCTCCGCACAATGGCATTAGGGAGAGTGCAGTAACAGCCTGAGTCTGCGTCAGGGTACAGACAGCGCAGCGTTTTGTAGTCGGGTGATAAGTTCAAATCCCAGTGAGCCAGACACCCACCATCTAATTCTAAGCGGGTCCCTATTCTCTCTAAGCCAGGATTTCCCAATTTATGGAGAGAGCGCATAACGTCTCCCTATAAAATTGGGCTGAGAATCAGAGATACAGGTTTATGGTATAGCTTGGGATATAGTAGACACTCCATAAAAGGTAGTCACAATTCTTACTACTGTAGAATCTTTCTCATCACCAGTGCAAGCAACCTTTCACGAAAACTCACCTCCAACCCTGAGTATAACCTGGGAAATTCATTCAATAATATCAACTCTACATTTGTGTAGGATCACTTCCATTTCTGTATAATATTGGTGTATCTTTTTAAACTGTGTTTTGAGAAAATCCAAAATATGGTATGATTTCTGATGTAAAATTCCTGGCCTGAAATGGTATTACATCTTCTCCCTTAAAATAATTTAACTAAAGTAATAACAATATCCTCCTAAAAAGTCATTTGTTTATTGGAGAGATAATTTCCAAAATACAAATGAATGAAATAAGCCATGGAAAAAACACCGTTTGTAATACTACTGTGGATTATTATAGACTCAAAAGGCCATGAAGAAGACTCCCCAAAATGCCATAGGAAATGCATAAAAGGGAACAAAGTTTCCAGGGGGGGAAAAAAACACTGTTGTTCTAAAAACAAGATAAATGATTCAGAACCTAAGTATCTGGAAGTGTTTTTATTTTGAGACCTCAAAAGCGAAGTCATACTGAGATGTGTTTCAAAAAAGAGTGGTTAGAAAAGGAGTATACAATTTAATAAATTGATCTGTTCCAAAATTCAGGAACTCCACTGAATGGAGATGGCCAAGTTGCAGCAAAAAATCAAGTTAGAATATCTTACTCGATTTTGCCATTTGACAATAACTCTTCTATGGTGGCTTATTCCTTAGACATCAGATCACTATTGTCGAGGAAGAAATTGGAGGTAGTTTTTTTTTTTTTTATTAATTTATTTATTTTTGGCTGACCTGGGTCTTCAATGCTGTGTGCAGGCTTTCTCTAGTTGCAGTGAGCGGGGGCTACTCTTCATTGTGGTGTGTGGGCTTCTCATTGTGGTGGCTTCTCTTGTTGTGGAGCACGGGCTCTAGGTGCACAGGCTTCAATAGTTGTGGCACTCAGCCTCAGTAGTTGTGACACGTGGGCTCAGTAGTTGTGGCTCTTGGGGTCTAGAGTGCAGGCTCAGTAGTTGTGGCACGTGGGCTCAGTAGTTGTGGCACGTGGGCTCAGTAGTTGTGGCACGTGGGCTCAGTAGTTGTGGCACGTGGGCTCAGTAGTTGTGGCACGTGGGCTCAGTAGTTGTGGCTGTTGGGCTCTAGAGCGCAGGTTCAGTGGTTGTGGCCTACGGGCTTAGTGGCTCCGCGAGATGTGGGATCTTCCCGGACCAGGGCTCGAACCCATGTCCCCTGCATTGGCAGGCGGACTCTTAACCATTGCACCACCAGGGGAGCCCCCTGGAGGTAGTTTATTAAAGCTCATTTTAACCACAACGTGTGTCTTTTCTAACTTGGTCTCATCTGTCTCGAAGCCAAGGGATAAAAGAATAGTGCTGGTGCGGCATGTGGGGCGGTGCCCTGCAGGACCAGACTTGGACGGGAATCAAGGTCCTTGTCATGACGGAGCTGAGCTGTGCAATTCAGAAGACATCTCCACGTCTAGAACCATGCCACCCGGTCACAGGAATGAAGGCTCGGCTTTCGAGATTTACAGTGGAGTAAAAGGCATTATCCTTGACCCCTGCCTTTAAAAAGTATTCACTAATGCAGAAATTACTACAAGAGACTCAACAAAGTATAACACACTGCGATGACTGCCTCCCAGATAATCTTCTCTGTAACGTTTATTTTATAGTCTCTGCTGGATTTTTACAAATCATGCTATACGTTGTTTAAATGTTTATGGTTACTGGAATCTCATACCTTCATAAGGTTTTCCCTCTCCACGCTAGTAAATTCTCATCTTTTAACTAAGCTATTTTCCAACCACAGTTGACGGTTCCTGGATTCTTTCAAACACGGGGGCCCCTCACTCCAAGCTCCCCTCGCTGGGTCTGTTCGAAGTCCCAGGAGGGAGGGGACGGCTGAGTGCACCCTCCTCGGGATAATCCTGCTCAGTCAAGAAAAGTGCTCTGTTTAAGAAAGAGGTTAGGGCTTCCCTGGTGGCGCAGTGGCTGAGAGTCCGCCTGCCGATGCAGGGCACACGGGTTCGTGCCCAGGTCCGGGAAGATCCCACGTGCCGCGGAGCGGCTGGGCCCGTGAGCCATGGCCGCTGAGCCTGCGCGTCTGGAGCCTGTGCTCCGCAACGGGGGAGGGCACAGCGGTGAGAGGCCCGCATAAAAAAAAAAAAAAAAAAAAAAAAAAAAAAAAGAGGTTAGCTGCCACCAGGCAAGAGCAAAGGAAAGAGGCACAGATGAGACCGGGATAAGCAGAAGTTTAGATTTGAAATTGACACCAAAAGCACATATGCCAGCTTGCACGTGCCCCTCAGCCCCTCCCCGTGGGGCCCTTTCGGCGAGTTATCAGCTACCCAGAAAGTGGAGGAGGGGGAGACGGGCGAACCTTGAAAGCAAATGGGTCGTCCACAGACAGACAGAACGCAAACGTGCATCTCTACTGAAACAGAACACAAGGGGCCCCCTATATTCAAACGCGGTGTGTCACAGCTTACTGGCCAGTCGGTTGTTTGGAACCAGAACACGTTTTCTATTAGAAATCATGTTTACGGAGCTGGCGCACCACGAAACCCCACCTAATTGGGTATTTTGTGGCCTCTGTGGGCATGTGAGCTTGAAGTGAAAACGTAGAAGGAACCAACACAGCTGCAGGGAGAGGCACGAAGACTGTAAGACATAAAAGGGGCTTTTTATTATTCTTTTTCAGAAGTGCTGAGCTTCTGGGAAGACGTTGTGTCAGATGGGTTTACGGGCCGTCTGGGCAGGTGCAGAGCTCGGGGTGTTCGCGGCCCCCGGTTTTAAGTGGCTTGTTCTTGGCTCTCTTAGCCTTCTCAGTCACGGCGGGAAACTGGTGGAGTGACAGGTCAAAACTTAGAGGCAGAGGTTACAGGAAAAGGGGCTGTGTGTTTATTGTTAAAGGACTGGGAAAGCTTTGAAGAAGAGCAGGAAAGGAAGTAGTTACTTGATGACAGGGTAAGTGGGAGAGAAGAAAGTCTCCCGGGTATAAGCAAGGCAGGTGGAAACAGGGAGAGGGACCAACCCCTTACCCTCGTCCCCAGGTGACACCTCATTCCTGGCTGTTTAGTTACTGCACAGGGCAAGCAGGGTAGTGTTTAAGGAGTGACCTGGAAAGGCAGGGGTTTGTGAGGGGAGGTAGGGTCCTATAAAATATCCACAGATGTCCGCAACACAGGAAGTAGTGAAACCAACAGAGTGGGAAAGGCATGCACTGGAGGTGAAACCAGCCTGGATTTGAATCCGGGCTCTGTTCTGTAACCTTGGATAAATGGATTAACCTCTCTGGTCCTCAGGTGGGTTATATTACAAATGAGCACCCTGTGTCCCCGGGAGGGTATCACGCACAGCTGGCGTCGACTGGACATTCAGTAACTGACACTTAGTAGGTTTTTGAAATCCGCCAGTAACACTTTACAGGTTATGTGTCCGGTGATACGTCTGCGGTGTTTGAAGCTGTCCCATTTTCAGTGGATACTGTTAATCTCCAGTACATTCAAATTTGCAGTAGATCAAGAACAGGGTAAACCTAACTAACTCTTCATAGAAACTTTGCTGGACTTAGGACTTTCAAAGAGGAATCCTAATGAACAGAATCTCCTTAGAGCGTTATCCATTCCCAGCACATGAATTGTCTGTTTTACAGCTAAAAGTCAAATGCATTTGAGCTAGTCACAGCGGGACTCATTTTCCCACGTGAATGATAACGCGCAGAGGGCCGTGGATTAGATACACGGGGAGAATCCGTTAAAGAACCAGTGAGCCTCTCCCTGTGCCTGGTCTGCACGGAGAGGATCCTGAGGTCACCTCCTCTCTTCCTGGAATCGGGAATTTGAATTCCTCAACAACACCTGTCATGGGGCAGGTATAGAACCAAGTAAGTAGCAGGCTGTTTTAACTCCTCCAACTCTGCTGCACTTTGGCAAGGATAAATGAGAAACTTACACCTCGAAAGCCCAAGGATTTACTGAGAAGGTCTGTACTGCGTAATAAACAGGCGGGATGACGCCAGAAGCACGTGGTGTGGTGCCCCCGCCACCAGGATCTGCTTTCCTCTACAGATCACATCATTTACCATAAATGGTTCAAAGGCTTTGAAGCCTTTGTCCAAGACATTTACTATGTGTAATCATATCAGTGAGTACTTTTTTAAAATGAATCTATTTATTTTTGGCTGTGCTGGATCTTCGTTGCTGCACGCGGCCTTTCTCTAGTTGCGGCGAGCGGGGGCTACTCTTCGTTGCGGTGCGCGGGCTTCTCGTGGCGGTGGCTTCTCTTGTTGCGGAGCACGGGCTCCAGGTGTGCAGGCTTCAGTAGTTGTGGCACACGGGCTTAGCTGCTCCGCGGCACGTGGGATCTTCCAGGACCGGGGTTCGAACCTGTGTCCCCTGCATTGGCAGGCGGATTCTTAACCACTGCGCCACCAGGGAGGCCCCATATCAGTGAGTATTTACTAAAGTAAGTGTACTGTCACTTTGATGACAAAATCATGCCTCTCTGGATGTTAGCAGTCTCACCTAACGTAAAGGGTGATTGTATCAGAGTAAACGCGTTGACCCGTTGAGAGTGAAGGAAGCCCGTGTCTCCGTCCTCCATGCGGGGGATGTCCTTGAGCAGGACGATGAGTGGGTGCCCTCAGTCTCGGGGCGCAGGTCCGAGACCCCTGAGCGTGAAAGTCTGCCCCTGCAGGCTTTACTTCTACCCGCTCAGCAGAGCATGCTATGATCGCCCATCACCAGCTAACTACCCACGCCCACGTGTGCTGTGATAGACATCCTGTAACAAGATTTCCTCGTGGTTCGGTGCACTACTTCACCTTCCCTTTAAATCATATTTAAAGGTCTTGTGCACACGCCATAAGAATGTCCTGTCGGTGCCAGACCCCATGCTGGGCTCTGTGGATTTGAAGATGGACGAGACACAGCCCAACCTACAGAAGCTCCTGGTCTAACGTGGGGGAGGAATCGTGCACAGAACACATTCTGCTGTAATGTTGTGTCACTTGCCGCGGGGATACCGTGACCAAATGCGGGGGACTCACCAGTGAGAGGGAGGTTCACGGCTCCATGGGGAGCCTTTGAAGTGGGACTTAGGGGTGAGAAGGAACTTGCCAGTCAGTCTAAAAGGCCTCTACCAATGTCACTTAAAATGGCATATTCCCAACTCACCTTCCTGTAAGCCTGACCCCCCAATGCCCAGCAGTCCCAGTAACTCTGCCTGGCAGGTATGACAGCAGAAGGGTCACTTACAGAGACCCTCACCACAGCCGATTATAGTTTAAACATCTTCCTGTGCTAATTTCACAAAAATATTAGAAACATCTACACGTTTCAAGGCCCCAGGCCTTGGGAGAAGCCCGTGGAAGTGAGGGGGTCTGAAGCTGAAGACTGATCAGCTCACCGTAGATAGAAAGGCTAGTCACGTATTCGGAGGAGAATTTGGCAGCACCTACCAAAGTTCATAATCACGCCTCCTTGGAGCCTACATTTCCACTGCCAGTGATTCACTCGGCAGGTGGACTCTCGCAGGTGGACGGATATTTACATATAAGAATGGAACAGAGGAAAAAATGGAAACGCTTCAAGTGCTAATGAAGGACTAGTAAAAATAGTTATGGATATCTGTACCGTGATCAGAATAAGTTACAGGCATGTAGATAGGTACAGAGATATAGGTAGATAGATACATAGATAGATAAATGGATAGATAGACGGATGGATATAGAGGTAGATACAGAGGTAAATATACAACTTTTTTAATGGAAAAAGTCAATTGTGAAGCAGTATATGTAACTTAGCCACGACTGAGTTCATATATTGTATAATAATTACATTTCTGTAGACAATTTCTGCATAAGCACGCATTGTCCTATTTATAGTGGCCACTTCTGGGGCTTGGACTAAGAGGACAAAGGGACTTTCACTTATAAATATTTGTATATTTTTATACTATTTCCTCCCTTTGTAAAACAAAACGTTTGATTTTTATAATAAAGATGTTTTAAACCTCTGCTCAAAAACTATTTCTGTGACTTCTCATGCACAGTTTACTGCTTTCTACCTTTAAACACATCTTTTTTTTCTTTATATTGGAGTCTAGTTGCTTTACAATACGTGTTAGTTTCTGCTGCACAGCAAAGTGATTCAGTTATACGTATACATATATCGCCTCCTTTTTGGATTTCCTTCCCGTTTAGGTCACCACAGAGCACTGAGTAGAGTTCCCTGTGCTGTACAGCAGGTCCTCATTAGTTATCTGTTTTATACATAGTAGTGTGTACATGTCAATCCCAATCTCCCAATTCATTCCACCCCCCTTTTCCCCCCTTGGTGTCCATACATTTGTTTTGTACATCTGTGTCTCTATTTCTGCTTTGCAAATAAGTTCATCTGTACCATTTTTCTAGATTCCACATATAAGCAATATTATACAACATTTGTTTTTCTCTTTCTGACTTACTTCACTCTGTACGACAGTCTCTAGGTCCATCCACATCTCTGCAAACGGCACTATTTCATTCCTTTTTATGGCTAATATTCCATTGTATATATGTACAGACACATCTTTTTTAAACGTTAAATAAAAAGCACATCCCCTAGAGAACAGCCGACACCCCTTCTCACTATTCTCTGTTATTTGGGTTTTTTTCTCTGATTGCTCTGTATTCATCTCAATCTCGTGACCAAACTTTAGGACAAAAGTAAACCCAGAATTTGTCAGGATTCCTTGAATAATGCCTTTAGAGTGAAGTGCCATGATGATGCCAGGACGATGTAAGGCCTTTTGTTCTGAAACCAGAATAGTTATTACGTTGAGGGGTGGGTATTACTATCCAGCAGGGGATATAAGGAAATGCCGCCCTGTAAGTGGTGGCCGTCAGGGGACAAGAGGCTGGAAGACTTGGAATTGTCTCAGGAGGGTAGTGAGTATATTCTAGAACATTTGCAGGGGGGTCTTCCTTGAAAGGAAGAAAGTAACTCCTGAATAAGGGTGTAACATCCAGGACGCAGTGTCAGCTCTGCCAGGAAGAGGCTGGCTGGGAGCGTCCTTCCCAGACTCAGATTCTAAGTGATGCAAGGATATTGAGAAATCCATGATTTAGCACTATTTCCTTTGTCTCAGTGTTTTCCTTTCTGCAAGTTTGGATTTGCCATGGACTCTTTCTTTCTTTCCTTCTTTCTTTCTTTCTTTCCTTCCTTCCTTCCTTCCTTCCTTCTTTCTTTCTCTTTCTTTCTTTCTTTCCTTTCTTTCTCTCTCTCTCTCTTTTCTTTCTTCCCTTCCTTCCTTCCTGTCTTTCTCCCTCCCTCTCTTTCTTTCTTTTTTAAAAAAATATTCATACCTAGTTACAACCTAGGTCCAAAAATTCTAGCTTTTTGACAAATCATTTATTTAAAAAGAAAAAAAAGATCCACTACATAATGTATCTGTAGCCTGACAGAATGGAGCAGACTGGATGGCTTGTTTCAAAGCAGACCTGTTCGGGCACCAGTGACCCCAGGTCAGTGAGACGGGTTGTAGCCCCTTTGGTCCAGAGCATCTTGAGGGCATTAGCTCAGTCCATGTGCGTTAGAGCAGTGACTCTTTCTTTTTTATATATTGGAGTATAGCTGATTTACAGTGTTGTGTTAGTTTCAGGTGTACAGCAAAGTGATTCAGTTACACATATATACATAATTTTTCAGATTATTTTCCATTATAGGTTATTACAAGGCATTGAGTAGAGTTCCCTGTGCTGTACAGTTGGTCCTTGTTGATTATCTATTTTATATATAATAGTGTGTATATGTTAATCCCAAACTCCTAATTTATCCCTCCCCCGCCTTCCCCTTTGGTAACCATAAGCTTGTTTTTGAAATCTGTGAGTCTATTTCTCTTTTGTAAATAAGTTCATTTATATCAGTTTTTTGGATTCCACATATAAGTGATATCATTTGATATTTGTCTTTCTCTGTCTGACTTACTTCAGTTAGTGTGATAATCTGTAGGTCCATCCATGTTGCTGCAAATGGCATTATTTCATTCTTTTTTATGGCTGAGTAATATTCCATTGTATACATGTACCACATCTTCTTTATCCATTCATCTGTCAATGGACATTTAGGTTGCTTCCATGTCTTAGATATTGTAAATAGTGCTGCAGTGAACATAGGGGTGCGTGTATCTTTTCGAATGGGAGTTTTCGGTTTTTCTGGATATATGCCCAGGAGTGGGCTTGCTGGGTCGTATGGTGGTTCTAGTTCTAGTTTTTTCAGGAACCTCCGTACTGTCCTCCACAGTGGCTGTACCAGTTTACCTTCCCACCCACAGTGCAGGAGGCTCACCCTGCAGAGCTGTGGCTCTTCCCTCTTGTACTCCTTGCGTGCAGCAAGGCCGCGCCCAGCTCGTTAGGAAGACCCAGGCCCCAGCACCGCCTGCACTGACTTGGGGCCCCAACTGAGAGACCCTCGCTGCAAGAGCTGGAGGCCTGCCTGGGAGAAAGGCCGCCCTCCCAGAGCCGTCCCTACCCCGTCCCTCAGCTGCCTGATCTGAACAAAAAGGAGGAGGGGTTCTTTGCCTGGTAACCGAACAAGCTTCGGTCGCATGATCGAGAGAAGGTTAATAGGAGGACACAGGGACGTGAAGGAAAGCAAGGCCTTGGCCGTCGCACAGCCTGCTCTGGGGGGTGTGCGCGTTCCCTTCGTGCTCGAAGAGGGCCCGGCTCAGCGCCCGTGGCACTGACAGAGAGGGCCCTCTGTCCTCTCTACTTTCTGCCCGCGTGCCTCCCACGGGGCCAGGAGGGACAGGCCAGGACGGAGCGTCCTTGTGGCCGTGGCGAGCCTGCAGGTGTCGGGACGGTGGTTCTGGCCGTCGGGGCAAGAGGGGCCAAGGCACAGGCACAGAGCCCGGCGCCTAAGCCTTGAGGAGCCTTCGGGGTGTGACTCTGGGAGGGACAGGCCTCCTCCGTCCAGCACGGGCAGACGCTCACTCGCTCGGCCGTCCAGCCGTCGGGGAACGCCTGTCCGTGTTCGCACAGGCTGCACAGTGAACACGGGTTAACACGCAGCCTCCGACCGCAGGCCCTTAGCCTCCAGTGCGGGCGACGGGCAGGTGCACACACAGGTGTCGTCCGCGTGACACGTACTGTGAGGGACACGCGTTCAGCAGCCAGAGAAGCGAGACTCTGGCTTCTGGGGGAGTGTCTGGGGGCCGTGAACTTGGAGCTGTTCCACCACTTAGGGGAAGCCAAGCGGGGAGGGGAAGTGGCCCAGAAGCGGCCCCGGGAGCGAAGGCCCAGGTGGGTCACCGCGGGCTCGGCCCCAGCGGCTCGGCTCTGCCCACCTCAGCCGCGTTCGTGGGCCTCAGCGTCCAGACCCCTTTTCGGTTATCTCAGATGCGGGAAGAGAAGTTGAAGTAAGGCACTGTTATTATCTGTGGAACTGCAGAAAAATGTGGTTCCTGGAAGGCAGCTCTGGGGGGAGTACGTTAAAACCGTGCCGTGATGCCCCGGCTCTGGATGAACCGCTCTCAGTAGGAGTTCTGTTGCTCTCAAGTCCAGGCTGGCCTCTAACTTGTGCACTGACTCTGGAGGATTTGAAGCCTGTGCGGCCCAGAGCCACCTGGAAACTTCTAGTGTTCATCCACACTCTCGTAGAGCAAACGTTCCTGACCTGGCTAAGTTATAGTTCAAAATGTCTCAGGATTTATTTTCCTGAGGAAACAAATGCAGCAGTCTTTTCTTCCTCTAAGAATATTTATGTAGTAAATTTTATATCCTGAAATATTTTTAAGGCTATCGGTTTGCTCCTGAGTAGACGTGCAGGAGAGTAATTGTCTGTCCTTTAGACGAAATGTGCCCAGTTAATTAAGAATGTACAGTTTTATCAAGAGCATTCTATTACGACTCATCAACAATTATAGGAAAGAACTTGTTTTTTCAGAATACAGAAAATCTCCATGGTAACGAACTCTTTAGGTTTGCCGTTGTGTTTTCCTCGGGGTGTTTCGCATTATTTTTAGGGTAATTCTCAGGTTACGCGTTGTTCTCACAAGCTGGTAGGGACACGTATTATTCCTTTATTACAAATGAGGCGGGTAGGTTGTGCCAGGTTAGGGGGCTTGCCCGGTGTGGTAGAGCTGGTCTCCTGCAGCACTTCCCCAAGGGTCCCGGGGTGCCAAAAAGGGTTCTAGGGTCAAAGTAGTTTGGGAAACGTTGGAATTAAACGTAAAGAGTTTTGGGGGTTTTCAGTCGCTGACATTTCAGAGAATGGGTCTATGCTGATGTGCTTTGTAAAGCTCCAAGAAGAGAGGTAGTGTCTGCAGCATTTCCCAAACATCCTTGAGCGCGAAATCTTTTCTATCCAGAAGCACCTCGTGGGGTTAATCATGGAACACAGTCCGGTAAATGCTGCCCTACATTGGGTGCCTTACCTTAGAGTAATTCAAGAAAATACCTCTGAAAACCCTCCTTTAGAAACGAGGTTATGAGAGTTGTGATGGAACAACGATTGGAGAAAAGTCAAGGCAGCTGGCGAGGTGCACGGGAGCTGAGGGCTGGACGGTAATCCCCGGAGCGCCAGGGAACCCCAGATGGACAAAGACGCTTCCAGACCCCGAGCCAGATCAAGTCGCTCTTGATCCAGGAGCATCGCAGGGACCAGAGCAAACCCTACATCCATCATTATTATTTTTCTGAGTTCTAATTTAGTTTAAACAAGATCGGCGGCCAATCAAAGGAGGTGTCTCGACACGGGGAGAAATCGCATAAAATCTTCTAAATGGAGAGTGCCACA
The DNA here is from genome assembly GCF_002837175.3 of Physeter macrocephalus. Lineage (NCBI taxonomy): Eukaryota > Metazoa > Chordata > Mammalia > Artiodactyla > Physeteridae > Physeter > Physeter macrocephalus. The sequence continues at coordinate 107,121,471 of NC_041222.1, read as the reverse complement.
TGGCCAGCTTACCAATAAGCCCAACGATCTGAAAAAATGATGGAATAGCGGCGGAGTCTGAACATCTCTAGACATAAGAAAAGAAGAGCTACGTTCGTAGACTCACCGTGCCTGATGGGGGTGCAGAGAATCGGGAGGGAACCGAGAACGTATTTCTATAAAGTGTAATTCAGTGATGTTGCAGTATGAATATTAAGAGTGCGTGTGATTAATAGGGAAGAGACTGAACAAAGTGCGTGTCTCAGAATTCCTGCTGTGACCGGTGGGGAGGGCTTTCGTGGGGCAGCGCCTGCTACCCAGCAGTGCCCTTGGTGGTGATCAGCCGAAAGGGATGCCTGGCAAACAGAGGGCAAAACGAAGCCCTCGGCTGATTCGCTTCTGCAGTGCTCCGCTCTTCCCACACGTGTGACACAGCCTCGCGCTGGTCAGATGTCCAGGTGACCGCCGGTGACCGCTTTGGTCACTGGAAGGAAGAAAAGCACCGCAAAGTCAGTTTCACCTTTGATTGAAATCCTTCACTCGGATGCCTTCTGAAACGAAAGATGTGTGTGTTGAAAACTGTTATCCCGGTTCAGGAGCAGGTTCAAGCAGGACACGACCCACCCCGCGGGGCGTCTGGTGGTCACCGCGAGCCCTTCCACAGTCTCACCCGTGCTCCCACCTGGGCCCTGTTCTCAGCCCCTGTTACCGAAGTACTCGGGCCTGGCCACCCATCGGATTTATGTGGGAGAGTTAACACTACCCATGCCTGTACCCGACCTGGACCAGAGTTAGAATCTCTGGGGATGGAACCTGTATCTGTTAAATCGAGTTCTCCAGGTGATTCTAACTCAAGTCTCCCCAGATTGATATTCCACCAGGACTCGTAAGTGGGTGGGCTGTCTGCTCTCCAGTGAGGACCCAAACGTCCAGAGAGCTAAGTATGAAGACGAAGCTCCCGGCCAGGGCTCCAGCCAGCGTCGGGCGGCAGGGAGGCGAGGGACCTGAAGGCCGGGGGGTGAAGGTTAGTCCATCGCATCTAAGAAAATGACCCGCAGATGAGGCAAGGAAGCTGGACCAAGGATGGGCCCTGCAGAGTGTTCTGGGGGCTGGGCTGGTGACCCCTGGGCCCGCCGCGCCAGTCTGTCCCCCCCACCAACCCCACCCCGTCTCTGTGGCTGCTACCGCATGACTCTCAGCACCACCATCACCCCCAAAATTAAAACAAAATCTTTTTCATCTCAGGAAAAATTGTAGGTGGCATAAAATATATTAAAAAGGAATTCTTGCCACCAGAGGAACTTACTGCTTATACTTTGGTGTTGGGACTTCTTTGCTGTGCAGATGGACATAGAGGTTTGTTACATGTTTGAAAGTTTGCCTAATTATCTTCTTAGGACAAATTTCTAGAAATGTAATTTTTTTTTTTCAATCAAAGGGTAGATATGTTTTAAATTCCTATAATAATTGCCAAAGCGCCTTCCATGAAGAGTGTATTAGTTCTAACTGCTGGAAGCAAGGCTCTTTCTCCATGTTCTTGCCTATAAAGTGGAAGTTGCCTGAATCCTTACCAGTATGAGAGGCAGAAATGAACGCTTGTTGTTTTAATTTGCATTTCTTTGACTATCAGGATAGACAGGCTGGGTAGACTATTCTTGGTTCTACGGTTTGTTTCCTTCCATCACTTTCATTATATTGTGCCACTCCCTTACGGCCTGCAGAGTTTCTGCTGGAAAGTCAGCTGATAACCTTTCGGGGGTTCCCTGATATGTGACTCTTTGTTTTTTATTGATGCATTTAAAATTCCCTCTGTAACTTTTGCCATTTTAATTGTAGTATATCTTGGTGAACACCCCTTTGAGTTTCTCTTGTTTGGGACTCTCTGTGCCTTCTATCCCTGCATGTCTGTTTCCACCCCCCAGTTAGGGAAGTTTTCAGCCATTATTGCATCAGATATGTTCTCTGCCCCTTTCTTTCTCTCTTCTCCTTTGGGGACCCCTGTCATGCTAATGTGAGTTGTAAATGTTGTCTCACAGGCCCTTAAACTGTCCTCATTGTTTCTAATTATTTTTTTCTTTTTGCTGTTGTGATCGAGTGATTTCCACTCTCCTATCTTCCAGATCACTGATTAGTTCTTCTGTATCATCTAACCTGCTGTTGATTCCCAGTGGCCTATTTTTCATTTCAGTGATTGTATTCTTCAGCCCTGATTGGTTCTTTTTTGTATGTTTTGATTCTTTGTTGAAGTTCTCACTGTGTTCCTCTCTTCTCCCAAGTTCAGTGAGCAATTTTATGATTGTTGCTTTGAACTTTTTATCAGGTCAGTTACCTCCATTTCACCAGGGTTTTTTCCTGGGGTTTTATCCTGTTCTTTCCTTTGGAACGTAGTCCTCAGTCCTCTCATTTTATTTGACTTTCTCTGTTTGTCTCTATGATTAGGTGAAACGGCTACCTCTGCCTGTCCTGAAAGTGTGTCCTTGTGAAGGAGTATCCCTGTGCAGACTGCATGTGCTGGTGGCTTTGGCGGGGGGCTGGAGCTGAACTAAGGGAAGGCTGTGGATTTTTCAGGCCACTGCCTTGGTGGGGCCAGGCAGAGCTGGAGCCCAGCGGGGCAGGTGTTTCTCCCAGGGCACGGCGGAGGCTGCCGCCTTGGTGGTATTGGGGGGGGTGCTGAAGCCAAAGCCCGTCACAGGCCAGGGCTTCTCTCAGGTGCATCGGGGGCCACCTTGGTGGGGACGGGTGGTTTGCTGGAGCAGAGGGGTGCCAGGTGCTTCTCCATCCGCTGCCTCTGTGCAGGGACTCAGAGGAAGGGAGTCGGTGTGCCTGACCTTTAATAGTAAAGTCTTGGTTTCCCACCACCCTCTGGCTCGCAAGCCCTGCTGATTTTCACGCCCAGTGAAGGGGGCTCACCTTCCCAGGGCAGGTAGGTGCCCAGGGCAGGGGTGCCCAGCGTGGGGCTTGAACCCCTCACTCCTCAGGGAGGGCTCTGCACGTGTGATGTCCCCTCCCACCATGGGTCGCCTGCCGGGGTCCCGACCGGGTCACGTCTCTGTCCCTCCTACCCGTCTGCGTGTGGTTTTTCCTTTACATCCTTGGTGGTAGAAGAGCCGTGCTGCCCGTCTTCAGGTGGTTCTCAGAGGGAGCTCTTCCATGCGTGGTCGTGGCTCTGGTGTGTCCACGAGAGGAGGTGAGCTCGGGGTCTTCCCAATCTGCCCTCTTCTTCCCACCTCCCCATTTGTGGGTGTTTTGAGAGAACTCTTTTGGTTATGAGAGCATAAAATCAACGTATGCTGGCACCAGTGAAATAAAATTGTACTGTTGAGGTGAGAGAGCCCGAGGACAGGGATGTAACGGGGCCTCTGCGCTCTCGGGACTCTGTTCCTCTGCCTTCTCAACTCTGACGCCTCGTCCGTCTCCTGGGCCACGGCGTTGAGAGCACGGCCACGGGCAGCTCCCGCGTGTGGCCATTGTAGGTCCCACCCCTTGAAGAGCCGACTCCCTCTCCGTGGGTCTCACCTGCACAATCCCAGAGGATTCTGGCTGGTCCATCTGGCCGCGCGCCATCCCTCCACTAAAGAACCAGCTTGGCCCTTAGCGCGGGGTCCCCTCGGGAACAGCAGCCGGCAGTATGTGGTCTGGATGGAGACGCCCACAGTGGACAAATAGCACGCGGCCAACTCCATGCCGTGAAGCGGCCCGGATGCTCCCGGGGACACCCATCTGACGTGTGCCCGCAGCCTCAGCTAACACGTCTGCTTCTCGGGCTGGTTTAATCGTCACCCAAACGCTGTAAGTTCACGAAACATTACAGTGTTCGCCTTCCTGAGACTGAGCCCTCACGACCTCTATCAGCATGATCTTGCTTCCCGAAGAAACACAAACCCATGGCTAAAGCCCTTGAACTACAACGTACGTGCTCACTGGCGTTTCTGGCAGGAGCGAGGGGAGGGGTGACATCATAGAAAAATCCTCATCGGATGTTTCTCCTCTTCCTCCCCAGATCCCGCTTTTGTCTGTGAGCCCTTCTCCCACCTCTAGAGCTGATGATGGTTGTGGGTTTTCTGTCTGGATGGTTGTTTTCTGTGCCCCAACTTATATGACCTGCTCTGGCCCTTTTTGGTATCTTCCACTCTCCTCCTGTCACTGCCCTGATCTATATGCCAGGCATTAGAGGATGAGGAAGGGGCAGCCTTACCAAATTTCATCTTCCTGAAACCCCTGTAGTTTCCACCGAGCAGGGACCGTCCCCACGGGGCACCCGAGGTTTCTCCCATCCTGTCCCCACACCCACCCCGACTTCCCTCCTGTCTTCCGCTGAGCCGAGTGGAATTCCTTCCAAGGTGCTGAGAGCAGGGCCTCTCCGTAAAGCTGGGGAATCGAGAAAGATCCTGAGGTTGAACATTCAGCGGCGGGACTGAGCTGCATCTCGTGGTGAGATGTGGATTCACCAGAATTATGTCCATCTGTGAGTAACAGAAAACCCAGCTGGCAGTGGCTTTACTCAGCAGGGGGTGTTTTTTCATATACCACGGAGTCTGGCCTCAGAGAGCTGCAGATGTGGGTCCAGGGCCCAACTCATCCAACAGTGGTCCCAGGAGACAGGAAGGTAGGAAAGCGGACGTGAACGCGGGTAGAAGGGAGGATTCCCAGGTGCACGGCGAGGTGTGGGACCCCTTGGGCGCTTCAGAACCTCCGCGCACAGGTGAGCTCGTGCACCAGTCCCGCGCCCACTGGACAGGGGCACCTGAGCTGTGGGCGGCACCTCGACGCTTCCCGAGCCGGGCACTGCGTGGGCACCCCCAGCCTTGCATCCCAGAAGCCTGGGGGCAGCTCGGGGCGCGGGCAGGGTGCTGCAGGCAGTGGCTACGGGAAGGGTGTGATGTAGTAGATCCAGACCTGCTAAATCGGAGATCTTTACATGCTTCCTTCATTAGGGGAAACTCTGTTATTTTTTTCTTAAAAACGTCGCCCCTCAGTTTATTCTCTTCTCTTCTGGGATGATGGCTCCTGGGTCTGCGTGGGTGACATGATCCTGCATAAGGCGTAGTTTCCTTTTTTTGTTTGTTTGTTTTTTTTGGCCCAGTGAAGGGGGCTCACCTTCCCAGGGCAGGTAGGTGCCCAGGGCAGGGGTGCCCAGCGTGGGGCTTGAACCCCTCACTCCTCAGGGAGGGCTCTGCACGTGTGATGTCCCCTCCCACCGTGGGTCGCCAGCCGGGGTCCCGACCGGGTCACGTCTCTGTCCCTCCTACCCGTCTGCGTGTGGTTTTTCCTTTACATCCTTGGTGGTAGAAGAGCCGTGCTGCCCGTCTTCAGGTGGTTCTCAGAGGGAGCTCTTCCATGCGTGGTCGTGGCTCTGGTGTGTCCACGAGAGGAGGTGAGCTCGGGGTCTTCCCAATCTGCCCTCTTCTTCCCACCTCCCCATTTGTGGGTGTTTTGAGAGAACTCTTTTGGTTATGAGAGCATAAAATCAACGTATGCTGGCACCAGTGAAATAAAATTGTACTGTTGAGGTGAGAGAGCCCGAGGACAGGGATGTAACGGGGCCTCTGCGCTCTCGGGACTCTGTTCCTCTGCCTTCTCAACTCTGACGCCTCGTCCGTCTCCTGGGCCACGGCGTTGAGAGCACGGCCACGGGCAGCTCCCGCGTGTGGCCATTGTAGGTCCCACCCCTTGAAGAGCCGACTCCCTCTCCGTGGGTCTCACCTGCACAATCCCAGAGGATTCTGGCTGGTCCATCTGGCCGCGCGCCATCCCTCCACTAAAGAACCAGCTTGGCCCTTAGCGCGGGGTCCCCTCGGGAACAGCAGCCGGCAGTATGTGGTCTGGATGGAGACGCCCACAGTGGACAAATAGCACGCGGCCAACTCCATGCCGCGAAGCGGCCCGGATGCTCCCGGGGACACCCATCTGACGTGTGCCCGCAGCCTCAGCTAACACGTCTGCTTCTCGGGCTGGTTTAATCGTCACCCAAACGCTGTAAGTTCACGAAACATTACAGTGTTCGCCTTCCTGAGACTGAGCCCTCACGACCTCTATCAGCATGATCTTGCTTCCCGAAGAAACACAAACCCATGGCTAAAGCCCTTGAACTACAACGTACGTGCTCACTGGCGTTTCTGGCAGGAGCGAGGGGAGGGGTGACATCATAGAAAAATCCTCATCGGATGTTTCTCCTCTTCCTCCCCAGATCCCGCTTTTGTCTGTGAGCCCTTCTCCCACCTCTAGAGCTGATGATGGTTGTGGGTTTTCTGTCTGGATGGTTGTTTTCTGTGCCCCAACTTATATGACCTGCTCTGGCCCTTTTTGGTATCTTCCACTCTCCTCCTGTCACTGCCCTGATCTATATGCCAGGCATTAGAGGATGAGGAAGGGGCAGCCTTACCAAATTTCATCTTCCTGAAACCCCTGTAGTTTCCACCGAGCAGGGACCGTCCCCACGGGGCACCCGAGGTTTCTCCCATCCTGTCCCCACACCCACCCCGACTTCCCTCCTGTCTTCCGCTGAGCCGAGTGGAATTCCTTCCAAGGTGCTGAGAGCAGGGCCTCTCCGTAAAGCTGGGGAATCGAGAAAGATCCTGAGGTTGAACATTCAGCGGCGGGACTGAGCTGCATCTCGTGGTGAGATGTGGATTCACCAGAATTATGTCCATCTGTGAGTAACAGAAAACCCAGCTGGCAGTGGCTTTACTCAGCAGGGGGTGTTTTTTCATATACCACGGAGTCTGGCCTCAGAGAGCTGCAGATGTGGGTCCAGGGCCCAACTCATCCAACAGTGCTCCCAGGAGACAGGAAGGTAGGAAAGCGGACGTGAACGCGGGTAGAAGGGAGGATTCCCAGGTGCACGGCGAGGTGTGGGACCCCTTGGGCGCTTCAGAACCTCCGCGCACAGGTGAGCTCGTGCACCAGTCCCGCGCCCACTGGACAGGGGCACCTGAGCTGTGGGCGGCACCTCGACGCTTCCCGAGCCGGGCACTGCGTGGGCACCCCCAGCCTTGCATCCCAGAAGCCTGGGGGCAGCTCGGGGCGCGGGCAGGGTGCTGCAGGCAGTGGCTACGGGAAGGGTGTGATGTAGTAGATCCAGACCTGCTAAATCGGAGATCTTTACATGCTTCCTTCATTAGGGGAAACTCTGTTATTTTTTTCTTAAAAACGTCGCCCCTCAGTTTATTCTCTTCTCTTCTGGGATGATGGCTCCTGGGTCTGCGTGGGTGACATGATCCTGCATAAGGCGTAGTTTCCTTTTTTTGTTTGTTTGTTTTTTTTGGGGTTTTTTTGCGGTACACGGGCCTCTCACCGTTGTGGCCTCTCCCGTTGCGGAGCACAGGCTCCGGACGCGCAGGCCCAGCGACCATGGCGCACGGGCCCAGCCGCTCCGCGGCATGTGGGATCCTCCCGGACCGGGGCACGAACCCGCGTCCCCTGCATCGGCAGGCGGACTCTCAACCACTGCGCCTCCAGGGAAGCCCCGTAGTTTCCCTTTACAGAGCCTGTTTCCCTGTCCCTTTCCGATTCCTTTCGAGCAGTCCAGCACCCAGTCTTCTGCGCGCCGACTCATTTTTTGCCTTCCTCCGCGCAGTCTGTCCTTCGATGCTTGTACAGCATTTACTCCCACGGGTCCGCCTCCCCCCGTGACCCCTCCAGCCGGGTCCCTGGGATGCTCGCTGCTGCCCCACGTCTCCGGCACGTCCCCTCACCTCTCCGAGGATATCAGATGTGTTTGTTTGAAACCCCTCAACTCTTGGGCCATCAGGTGTGCGTCCCCCGGGGCAGCTGTCCCACTCGGGGTCCCTCGTTACTCTCCCCTGAGGAGCTTATTCTCCTGACGGCACCGTGGTGATGGAGGGTCTCTGGGAAGAGGTGGAAACCCTCCCCAGGGGCCCTCCTTTGGGCCAGGATCCCAGAAGCAGGTGTTCAGCACCCTCTGCCCGCACGGGGCCCTGTGCCTTGGGGACGCTCCCTGAGGGGAGGATGGTGGGGTCGGTGATGCTGGGGGTGCAGGCGGCCTGGACATCTGGTTGTCAGCTTCCCCTCCACCAAGGGGTCCTCCCCCGCCCGTCAGCGAAGCCTCAGCCCTGCAGACCCCGGGGCAGAGACACGATTGCCCCAGCCCGGGCCCCTCCTGGGGTCCAGCCCTCCTCCCCACTCTGTCCACATTTTCACATGTACTTTCTGACCCGGCTACCTCTGTCTCCTTGGGGGTCTCTCCCAGCTCTTGAGCTGACTCTGGGTCCGAGAGCCTCCCCCCACCCATGCCCCCCGAGCTGGGCTCACGAGGGGCACCCAGCAGCTCCGTCAGTGAGGATGGGACACGCGCGTTAATGGTGTCCTCTCATCCACGGGCACAGATGACCCCGTGCCACAAGGAAGGCGCTGGGTGTGGGACTCCATCCCCCCAGACCGTGTGCGGTCTCCACCTGCGGACATCCAGACTTTAGCCCCTGACGCGCGTGTGCTGAGCCCTGGAGGCAAATCCTGGCGGCTCCCCACAACCCCCGCTGGACCCTCGGTCTTCAGGACCAGCCCCTGCTGTGTGGATCTGGTAACGGCAAACAGTTACTTTCGGGCTCTCAGGTTCGCTCCGAGAGCTGAGACCAGACTCCACCACGATCCTGTTTCCCGGGGGCCGGGGGCTCCTCCCTCCTTGCTCTGATGAGCGCCCCCTAGTAGTGGAAAGCAGGCCACGCCCGCAGTGTCGGGGGAAGGCCAGGCTTGTCCCAGAGCCCTGTGCTGAGACCCCTCCCCTCGAGCCTCAGGCGGGCGTCTCTGATCCTCTAAAACGTCCCATCCCCCTGCCGGGGCAGCTGCCAGAGTCCCGAAGCCCAAACACACAAGGAGGGCCCATCTCCCCGCTCCTGCTGACATCTGACAAAACCACAGAGCAAATAAACTAAAACCCTCCACACGGGAACCCCGTCCACTCTTCTACTGGGCGGGTATCTTCTCCAGGACCGTTCGACTATCTGTGACCAGAACTGAGGCTGTGAGGTCTTATGCTATGGACAGTCCTAATGACAGAGCCTGCAGGTGACACCAACCTTCTGGCGTTTATCTGTCTTGAGCTTTTGCCTTTCTGGCTCCTTTTTAAAGCACAATTCCCTGGAGCCTGGTCTCACACACTTTGCAAATGTTTCTAGTTTCTGGGAGCACGTGCCCTTCACCACGGTTTCCAAGGCTGTTTGATTCCTTGTCCTGGTGAACGAGCTCAGAGCTCACACGGTCTCCATGAAGGGAAGGAGACAGGCCGGTCCCAACGCGGCGACCACACCAACTCCTCCGCCTCCTGAAGTGGCTCCATCTTGTTAAGAAACAAGGGGTCTGTCTCGGTCAGCTCCGGCCGCTGTGACAACTCACCACAGACGGGGGGCTGAAAGCACAGAACTTACTCCCCACCGTCTGGAGGCTGGAGGCCTGAGATCCGCGTGCCAGGGTGATCGGTGCCCGGTTTGCAGATGGCCACCTCCTTGCTGTGTTCTCACGTGGCGGGGGGAGGTGGGGAGAGAGAGAGAAAGTGGGGGGAAGCAAGCCCTTATCTCTCTTTATCAAGGCTCTAGTCCCATCGTGAAGCTTTCTCAGATCGTCTCCTCAACTCCTTCTAACTCGGGGAACTCATATGTCGCCATCTACAACGCGGCAGTTCGTGTGGTCCATCCAGCCTCAGCACACGCTTTCCCATGATAACGGTGGTAATCTGACCCCAGGGAGATCTCCACAGTCTTCTCTGATTTGAAGCTGATGCTCCAAGGACCATCACAGCTTGTGTCCAGTTGAGCCCTTGCTCTGTGTTTCCAACAGCTGAGCAATGGTGCAAGTATTTCTCCACTGCGCTCTGAGGCAATGATTTTATCCAAGGTGCAGCTGTGCATGATTCTGTGCGTCCAAAATCCAAGGCATTTGCCCCCCAACGTAAGCTGAATTAAACCAGACTCCCTTGTCCCTGCTTCCAAGTCTGTCTCAACAGGGAGACCCAATCCAAGAGAAACAGAAACATGTTACCGAAAATATCTCAAGGAAAAAGTGATTTTCCTGTTTTACTGGAGGTTGAGGGGAGGGATGACACAGTGCTTCCTAGAGCTGAACTCCTGGAAAATCTCCTGCTCGGGCCCGGCAGCTGGACAGCACAGCGCAGAACCCTCTGTAGAAGGAGAAGGTGTGGGAGGACAGTGGGGGCTTACACTGAGGATGGGGGTCCCTGAAACCATAAAGTCAAAAGGCTGTCTGCGCTGTGTCCTCAGAACGACCCAGCCTACACCATGAAGAGGTCCATCTGGCTGGTGTAATGGCTGAAGGTTCCACTTCTTGAATGTCTCTTCTTTGCCACCTTCCTTCAGTAACAAGTGGAGAATAACGAAAATGTCCTGGGAGAAGGCACAACAGGAAAACTAATTTTAATGTCACTCTTTGAAATGCATTGCCTGCGTTTACATCTCAAATGCCTATGTTCCTTGGAGGGTAACCAAACATCCCGATTTTGACCAGGACTGAGGGGTCTCCTGGGATGCAGGACGTTCAGTGCTTAAACCAAGAAAGTTCGGGACAAACGCAGATGAGTTGGTCACCCTAGTTCCACACCCGAGATGAACAGAGTCACTGCAGTATTGCTAAGATCAGCATCTTGACCAAGGAAGGCATCAGATGTTTTGGCTGGCTGCAGTACATCAAAGCACATCTACCGTAATTCTTTTCAGAATCCCCAGCCTTCGTCTTTACCTATCCAGTTAATCTTTTCCTCATCTTTGGATACGTGTCAGTGCTCTCCCAAGTTAATTGTGCTGCACCCTGAATTCCAGATAACAGTGCCAGAAACGGATGGAGGCTTTAGGGTTTGGCTGCCAGGGTCTGGTTGTGAAACATACATATTTATATTCGAGAGGAAAGTGGTGGAGAGAAGACCCCTCCCTCCCCCTGGGGGGTTTGGGGAGTGAGCACAGCACCGCGCATTCGGATATGAAGTCGTTAGAAATGATGAGGCCCTGGGATGACCCCAAGATCTGTCCTCCAAGATATGCTGAGTGTCAGTGTGCCCCCGGTCACGCTGGCTGTGAACCGGAGGACTCATCAGGGATAAAAGCGGGAGAGGCAGATTGAACTAATTCATGGGCATAGGTCCAAACATTATTTTAAAACACGGCAGTGGCACCACCTAAATTATACGTGGATCCCACAAAGTCACGCCAGCATTGTGCAAAAAAGCTGAGTCGTGTAGCTCCGATCCGCTGCCCTGAAGACCTAACAGCGCGAGTCTCCTGGTGTGTAGCTGGGAATTCATTTAAGGGCTGGAGAATTTGGAGAATTTGGTTTCAGCTGTTCTTTCCCTGCTTAAGGAACATCATAAGTAATGTCCATCAGATAAAACTGTGAGGATGCCGCCCTGCGTAAGCTAGCTGAGAATCTCCAGTCTCTTGAAGGAAATGCAACGTCTCTTTACCTCTTGGCTTGGTTTCTTCCTCTTGTCGTCTTTTTTTGGGGATCATGTGACACTACGTTGGTCTGAATCGCTTTTTCTTAAAAGTCCTGGACTTCACTATTATTAAAAAAAGACACTGTGGACTCTGTTACTCATATTTTAAAAGCAGTCACAGCAATAAACTCATGGGACGGTAACAGCGCTGCCCGAGGGAGGTCCCTGAAGCCGCCACACGGCCCCAACCGAGGGGCAGGGCAGCCACCCTGGGGCTGCGAGTAGGTTTCTGCCAAAGATCTCTTCTCTGGAAGCAGCTCATGTGTGCATCGTACATGTCTGAAATCGCTTTGTCTAACCTGGAAAACCATAAAGCAGAAATAAACAAATGGAACTCTGGCAAAAAAAGCTTCGTAGGTCCCATGCATGCTTTTACAAGTGTTTATTTATTGAACGGTCTCATCTTGCGTTCGTTTTGTGGGTGACCGTCCCTGTTCAACCCCACTTCCAGATGTGGCCAGGCCCCCATTCTGTCCACTGGCTACGGTTTATGGTTCACTATTCATTATTTTTTTACAAAGATCATAAGAAAAGACCCTAATGCTGGAAAAGGAGCCAAGAGGATAGTGAATTGAATTGGATCCTAGCAACAAGGGCCCGTCTTCTTTCCAAAAGCCTGTCCCTCTGCAGCCCTGCAGGGTGGGCCCCGTGCCGGTGGGCAGTGCCATTTCAGGGACCTGTTGGGATCCTCCAAAACCGAATACTGGGATGAAAACAGCAGGAGTGATATTCCGAAAGGCTCTAGGTATTTAAGACACGATGGCAGCAAGATTCCTTCACCCAGGCATAGCTGGGCCCACAGACGCTGATGCCCGGATGGAAGAGGCTGCTGGATTGGAGTCTCATGATCAAGGGAGCAGCTAAGAGAGTGGACTGCTGCGTATGGGGTTTGGCCCATCCTTCTTGCAAGGCATCTTTTGAGGACTTTTGCCCTAATTCCTAGGGAGGATGCTAAATTAAAAAGGAAAAAAAAGCCTTTATAGGGCTTCCCTGGTGGCGCAGTGGTTGAGAGTCCGCCTGCCGATGCAGGGGACACGGGTTTGCGCCCCGGTCTGGGAAGATCCCACGTGCCGCGGAGCGGCTGGGCCCGTGAGCCGTGGCTGCTGAGCCTGCGCGTCCGGAGCCTGTGCTCCGCAACGGGGGAGGCCACAGCGGTGAGAGGCCCGCGTACCGCAAAATAATAATAATAATAATAAGTCTTTATAAACCATTACTTTTAAAATTCATATGAAAGACATTGAGAATAGATATCATATTCATGCTTCCGTTTCACACACTTTCTGTCCAAACATCGTGAAAATAGATACATGATTTTTATTCTTTTAAAGCTACTTTGTGGGCTTCCCCGGTGGCGCAGTGGTTAAGAATCCGCCTGCCAGTGCAGAGCACACGGGTTCGAACCCTGGTCCGGGGAGATCCCACAGGTTAAGAATCCGCCTGCCAGTGCAGAGCACACGGGTTCGAACCCTGGTCCGGGAAGATCCCACATGCCGCGGAACAACTAAGCCCGTGCGCCACAACTACTGAGCCTGCACTCTAGAGCCCACGAGCCACAACTACTGAGCCCACGTGCCACAACTACTGAAGACTGCACGCCTAGAGCCCGGGCTCCACAACAAGAGAAGCCACAGCAATGAGTAGCCCGTGCACCGCAAGGAAGAGTAGCCCCCGCTCACGGCAACTAGAGAAAGCCCGCGCGCAGCAACGAAGACACAATGCAGCCAGAAATAAATCAAATAAATCAATAAAAAATAAAAAAGCTACTTTGCGGCCTGTACCCCAGGGCTGGGGTACCAGGCAAGGAGAACATGATTTATCCTGATTACAATCTAGCCACACACACTTTGGGGTCATGAAGACCATCTCCTCACATTTCACAAGGGAAACAGCAGAGCAGGGGCTCCGAGGGTCGGCGTCCGGCCCGAGCCCGTTCAGTGGAACAGGAATTGTGAAGTTCTGACCATACATTTCAGCGGGCACAGAGGCCGCGCTTACATTCCTCCCGGGGTGAGGTTTTGCTTTTTATGTTCACTCTCTTTAGATAATCAAAAGCTCACCTCGCAGCTCACCGGTGGTGGCCTGGATGCCGTCCCCAGGGGGGAACCTCAGGGCTGAGGGTGGTGACGTCTGAAGGCCCCGTGGCTGCACGCAGCAGGCAGGGGGAGGGGACTCGTGATTCCTCTCACGGTATCCTCGGCGTATCAGCCTCCAAAGCGATGGACATCAGTCATTCTGAACCCCCCAGGGACTTGCTCTGAAAAACTCACCAGCAGGAGCCTTCGCGCTGAAATAATCGCTGCCTTGTTGTCAAGCAGTGGAAGAATATATCCCAGTCAATTTATGAGGGCTCTGCCTTGAGCTTGTGGATGAAAAGCGTTTGTTGCTGGCTGGGAGCGGCTATTTATGATGTGATTGTTCAGGAAGGAATGATAGTGGTACCATTTTTTTCTCTCCTTTTTTTTTTTTTTTTAAACAGTCCTTGGGTTTTGAGGACGGTTACAGTATTTTTTGCCTTTTCTTTACATATGCCTTTTGGTTGTGAATCTGAACCGGGCTGTATTTCAAGGAGTCAGCCTTAATTTTGTGACGAAAGAATCTGTCACCATAGACACCGTGCCTTCATGCTGTACACTCCCTGCCCTGTTTCCTTTCTAACTTGCTATATTTTAAATCATGGGCAGAAGGGATCCTAATGGCCGCGTGAGTCTTTTGAGATGGTTAAACCTTTTCTCATTTCAGGCCTTAAGGATTAAAAATCTACGTTAGCTATTTTTTTAAAAAAATGAATCCTAGATTTGAAAAATATCGAAAATTAATTCAGAGGGGTGTTCACAGAATTAACAGACTAGTTTGTCGATTGCATCCTCTTTACTTATGAAGGAGAACTGACTTGCTTTCTTTCACGCCACAAATCCCATGGCAGCGGCTGGAGAAGCAGGTTAGAGATGTACCTCATTTCACTACAGGAGAAACGAATGGGCTTTATTTTCTTAAGTGAGTCCCCGGGTTTCACCAGACACCCTAGTCTCTCCTGCTGGTTTCTGATTGGAACCCAATATGCTATTTCTCAAGAGGCAGGTGGGTCCCTGACTGTTTGCATCAGAATCACCTGAATGAGGAGGAAGGGCTGCTGGAGAAAAAGGAGGATTCCGGGCCCCTGTCCCAAATCTACCAAACCGGAATCTTTAACCTTGGCTCCCAGAATCTGAATTTTTAACAAGCTTCCCAGGAGATTCTTAAGCCCCTAAGTTTGGGGAGTGGTTGCCACGGGATGTCTGAGAGATTCTAGAAGGGGGCTGGCAGCGCTCACCCCAGAGCCATGGCTCCCTCCTTCCCCCAGTGACAGGACCCTCCTCTCGGCCGGGGACCGGGTACACGCCTCTCTAAGCACCAGGGTGGCCACTGACAGAGTCCAGGCTGCCACGGAGCTGTGGGCGGAAGGAAAGGACAGCTGCCGCAGGCCCTGCTGCTTCTCCCTTCTCCCTAGAAGAGCGACACTGATCGGCACCCGAACATCCACCTTAGAAATGAGGCCACAGCGAAATAGAAGGAACCCTGCGTCCCTGACGTCGTGACGCTGACATAACATCCTAACCTGGTGTCTCTTCTACGTGATGGAGGAATAGGTGTCTGCCTGGTTCTGTCATAACTCACTCACGTGTGTGTTTCATGTTGCTTTCAGCGGGGAGGTAGGCAGGGCCGGTGCTACATGCGGATGTCCCTCATCCTAAAGGATACAGACACCAAGGAAAACAGGCTCCTTTCCCTCCAGAACCCTGGGACCCGCCCGGTACCGATAAGGTGGTTTCTTAAAGGCAAGCGGTCCAAGTTGGGGAACTGGGTTTGGACTGTGCCTGACTTTCTTCCAACCTGACAGATACATACTGTGAGAGGTTGAGTTTTGGAAGGAGAGAGATGTTTAAATAGGACCCTGAAGTCCCTGCTATTGCAACACAAAAAGTCATCAGCAAAGTCCTATCTTGTTCTTAGGGAAGAAAAGGAAGTGATTGTAGAGAGAACAGGAGGGGAGGAGAAGCAGCTGCAGAAGGGGGGGGCACACCGGCTGATCTCCCAGCCAAGCCACTCCCTCCCTCAGCCTCAGTTTCCTTCCTGAAGGATGGAGACCCTAGCGTCTGCCTCCTAGGGCAGTTGTGATGAGCGAGTGACATAACATGGTGAGTGAGTCATAAAGAGCGGGAGGTGTGCGTGTGGTCTATTGCATATTCAGGCTCCGTGCGGCGCCCCTGTGGTAGCGGGGGCTCCGAAGCAGCAGCTGTGCTGGTCAACGCTGCGCCCGGGGAGATGGGGAACAGAAGCTGTGGGCGTTTCCTCCTCCGGGTGCTGGCTTTCCAAGGCTGTCCTGGCCACATCCTTACAGGTGATCCACCAAATATGTCAACGCATCTCAAAAACATGGCAGTTACCACCCCTCTTCATCGCTATTTAACCCCTTTCATTGTGCAAAAAGAAAGAGTTTTGAAAGACCAGCCATCCTTGACTCTTAGGAGGAGAGGCAGAAGCCTCTCCTGAATGTAGCGTGGGTACCCACTGCACCGTGGTCGAGGCTCCCGGGGGATATCGGGGGTCGGAATGCTACCTGCCGCCCCGGCCGGCCACAGGGGAGTTCTTCCCTCCAAGGCAAACCCCGGGAAGGTGAACATGGATGTGTTTACTCCCGAGCCTCACTCGGCAGTGCACCATCTGCTAGGTCTTCATAAATCCTTGGGTAGAAAATCCTTTGCACACTTTTTCACACGGATGTGCCCTTCCACGATCATTTTCAGGTTTCTGGGCGGCGCAGTAATGTAGATCGCATACGTCTGGCAGCACCCAGCACATCTGGATGCTCATGGCCCCTGGTCGAAGCTCATACTACTCCCCGCACGACAGGCCAATAATTGGGAGCTGAGGTGTTGCGGCCAGGAATAGCCACTTTATCCGCAAAGCCGGCAGACCGCGAAGATGGTGGGCTCGTGCCCCAAAGAACCACCTTGCCTGAGTCAGAATTCAGGCTCCTTTTATACTAAGAGGGGAGGGCGTGAAGCCAAGCACTTCCTGGTTCCCGTCAGCATCCCGAGGGGAGGTGTTAATTTCTCCTTCCTGCTGTCACTCACAGGTGGGCCTGGTCGGGAGGCTTCCAGGGAGCTAATCACAGGTATTTTAGCCGAATGCTCGTTACCTGGGAGGCAGGGTCCCCAGAGACAGACCGTGATGTGTAATTTAAGCTTCTAGGCCACATGCCTTAGTGATGCACTTGTGATCGAATACAAAAGGCTCTTCCTCATTACGCTCAGCGCCCCGCACGTGGGTCTCAGGGAGGTGGAGGCCCAGACGTGGCCAGGCCTGACTGCCCTCCCCCGGGCCAGGGCCGGGCTGGGGGTCTGCCTCGGGTGGGAGCCTGCCCCTCTCTCAGAGCTGCAGGGCGTCTTCGCTGGGTGGTAGCAAAGCGGAGTCCACTTTCTGAGCAGGTAGAAGACTTAGGAGCCAAGCCTGGCGGGGTGGGGAGAAGCTGGTGCCGAG